>NW_017731784.1:274849-276878 GCF_001890085.2 Hipposideros armiger
TGCATTTTCTAAGGTACATGTTGCTGTGACTGTATATACATTATCTACAGGATGGCTCCTGGAGTAGAAAAATTGTTGCATCCTCATGCTAGCATCCATGTTTTTACTAAAACATTCCTACATAGTATTCATTTTAACCAAACCCTGGCTATGTCCTATGGATACTGTTTCCGATGAAGCCCCTCAAGTGATGGCAATATTTTCTCCCAGGGCCCCATGACGTTGAGGTGAGTGGCCCTATTACTGCCCGTTGCTGTGTCCAGGCCTTTATTCTTCCCTCTTTCCCGGCTCTTTGGAGGTACATACAAGGTGCTAGAGGACACCCCCAATACACCCTTTCTGCAGTTTTCACCCCAGTCACATCACCTCATTTCACCAATGGCTCGCTACTTCACCCGCTACTTCTACTTGTTATCTTAGTTCCATTCTTAGTGACCTCAACATCACTTGTGCAAAGCATTCGACATCCCGGCTCCTCAGTGCTTGACCGGCTCTCCTCTATGCTTCACTCGTCTCAGCCTCCCACCACCAAAGCCAGAGCCTAGAGCCTGTTGCCAACAGCTGTGCTACCTCCTAAGTCTGTCTCAAGCTTCCCAATCAATGCCCACCACTCATTTTTCAACTCACTCCTTTTCATACTTCAACTGCAACAATTTTCTGGCGTCACCAGGACTTGCAATCCATTGACGCCACCTATGGCTCCATGCCTTCATTCCCTCCACATAAAACTTAGATTCTCTGAGTCCATCACTGTGATCACTTCCTAGCAATTACCCTCAAATACTTTTCCCCTCTCTGCCTCTGTTATGCTCTCCTAGCAAAACCCAGCCCTGGTAAAACCCACTCTCTTCTTCCTCTGCATTGCATCCAAAGGGCCCAATGTTATGGAGAAAAACATAACTATGCTATCTGATCACAGTTTAACTTTCGATCATTTCAACTGGGCCCCCAGCCCAGTGTGTCAACTTGTCCCAAGTCCATGACTTTCTCACTGGTCAGAAAAACTATTTCCACACTCTTCTCTCTGAACATTGTATACTCACTCTTATAGTCATTTTCAGTTAACAATTTTAATTTTTACTTCACTGTGGAAATAGAGTTACTCAGGAGAATGGAGCTACTCATTTTCCCATGAAAAACTTACCATCCCTTGTGTAGCTGTGCCTTCTCTCTATACAGCAGGACCAACAGCACTGGCTCCTAGATAAGGCCAATCCCTCTACTTATGCACTGGGTCCTATCCCTTTTGGCCCAGAAAAGGACATTGCTCCAAAAATTAGTGCTTCTCATCTCCAACATCAAATTTTCCCCTCCCTACTGGACCACCGCCACTAGCATGCAAACATACTATATCGCCTAGAACTCTATATTTCTGCTCCTTTTTATAGCAGCAACTCCTCGGATAGTTGTATAAACTCACAGCTCTTATTTCTCTCCTTGTACTCACTTATGATCACATTCCAAGCAGGCTTTTGTCCCACCACACCATGGAAACTATTTTGGCAAAACCGCCAGGAAATTCCATGTTGCTAAAAATCCAGTGGGCAATTCTCAGTCATCCACCACTCAGAAGCATTTTGACAGAGATGACTTCAACCCCACGAATCACTTTCTTCACTTGGCTACATCCCCAACACCGAGAGAAGTACCTGGCACATAGTAGGTACTCAATAAACCTTTGCTGACTGAACAAATTAACTAGTCCATTTAAATTTTGACTGCTCAAAAAAAAAACAAAAAAAAAAATAAATAAATAAAAAATAAATTTTGACTGCTCAGCTGTTTCATATTAAATACTCTCAATGTGAGGTTACAATAAATGTCAAGGAAATGACTGCTTTAAGAATTTTAGCTGCCAGCACATTGTGGATCACTTATTTAAATAAATTGTCAATTTTCTAAAGTGGCACCTTTAATGCAAATAAATATTCGATTTGTGATCTTGAGAGGTATGCACATAATAAGTACTTGTCTCTTGAGACAGCCAAAATCTTCTCAAAACAACTATTGTCCCCAAATTACCTATTTT
>NW_017731784.1:279180-296476 GCF_001890085.2 Hipposideros armiger
CCTTCCACACAACAAATTAGCATCCCTCACACAAACTCATACATTTGACAGCTTTTCTCTATAGGGACATGGGCTCTATAATTTAACATCCAAGATGTAGTGTGGGATATTTCCTCACAGGTTCATTTAACAGTGTTCTCTGCAGCAAACGAAATGTTCTCATTCCTATTACTTCATTCCTATTACTAAATGGGGAATTGAGTCTCTGACTTAATGAAGAGTGTATATAGGAGATTTTAAAGGTCGATTTATGACTCGCAAGCCTTAAAAGAAATCAAACAATACTGTCAGCTTGAAGAAGAAGAAAAGTGTTGAATTAAGCAGAATTGGCTATAAAGAGATGGTTCCAAAGTTTGAAAACTTTTTAACTTAGTGTTATAAACATGTCTATATCATGAAACTGATAAACCAAGTTAGTCATGTTGATTATCACAGACTTTGAGTAAATGGAATCTAAACCAATGAGATTTTGATGTAAAAGAAAAAGTTTTACATGATTATTTGCTTTTTAAGGATGTTTTGAAGAAAGTGCCCCGTTGAAAAATATATGCCTATAAGGCCAGAAGTTCTGTTGGGTTTTTTTAACTAATACTCATTTTTTTTAAATGGGTAAATTACTTCTATTTTCACATTTTAAAAATTACAATACTAACTAATAGTAATTAAAGGTCAATTTTAAAATAGGTATAATGGATATTTACAGACAGTTTTAATGCTTCATGACAAGCATCGTTTTTTTCTTTTTTAAACGTCATTTTTGCATTTTATTTTATTTATTGACATTCAATATTATTTTATATTAGTTTCACGTGTACTATTTTATATTAGTTTCAGCATAGTGGTTAGAAATTTATATCATTTACGAAGTGATCCCCCTGACTAGTACCCACCTGGCACTATACACAGTTATTACCATATCATTAATTATATTCCCTATGCTTTACTTTATATCCCCATGACTATTTTTTAACTACCAATTTATATATTTTTTTCACCCTGGCCCCAACACCCCTTCCATCTGACATAATAAATCTAGTACCCATCTGACACCATCATGTTATTGCAATATTCTTGACTATATTCTTTGTGCTATACCCTACATCCCCATGACTACTGTGTAACAACCAATTTGTATTTCTTAATCCCTTCCCCTTTTTCACCCATCCCAAACCCATTCCATCTAGCAACCATCAAAGTGTTTGCTGTATCTATGAGTTTGTTTGTTTCCTTTATTTATTTTTTTCTTTAGATTCCACTTAGAAGGGAAATCACATGACATTTGTCTTTGTCTGTCTGACATACTACACTCAGCACCGTACCCTCTAGGTCCACCCATGTTGTCACAGATGGCAAGATTTCATTCTTTTTCATGGCTGAGTAGTATTTCATTGTGTATAATATATGTACCACCTCTTCTTTATCCATTTATCCATTCAGGACACACAGGTTGCCTTCATATCTTGGCTATTGTAAATAATGCTGCAATGAACATTTGGATGAGCACGTCCCCTCGAAGTGGCATTTTGGGTTTCTTAGGATAAATACCCAGAAATGGGCTTAGTAGGTTCTTCTTTGTCTCTTGTTATAATCTCTGTTTTAAAGTCTATTTTGTCTAATATAAGTATTGCTACTCCAGCTTTTTGTTTATTTGCATTTTCATGAAATATCTTTTTCCATCCCTTTACTTTCAGTCTGTGAGTGTCTTTCAATCTGAAGTGAGCCTCTTGTTGGCAGTATATGTAAGTCTTGTTTTCTTATCCATTCAGCCCCCTATCTTTTGATTGGAGCATTTAATCCATTTACATTGAAAATAATTGTTGATAGGTATGTAGTTATTGCCATTTTATTTTTCATTTTTTTATTTCTTTTTTTTTCATCTTAAAGAAATCCCTCTAAGATTCCTTGTAATACTAGTTTGATGGTGATGGACTCTAGCTTTTTCTTGTCTGTTCTTCAATTCTAAATGATAGCTTTTCTGGGTAAAGTAATCTTGGTTATAGGTTCATATTTTTCATCACTTTGAATATTTCCTGCCAATTCCTTCTGGCCTGCAAAGTTTCTGTTGAGAAATCAGCTGTATGGGAGCTCCCTTGTAGGTAACTAACTGTCTTCTCTTGCTGCTTTAAGAATCTCTTTTTCTTTAACCTTTGGCATCTTAATTATGATGTGTCTTGGTGTGGGCCTCTTTGGGTTTATCTTGTTTGGGACTCTCTGTGCTTCCTGGGCTTGAATGTCTATTTCCTTCACCAGGTTAGGAAAGTTTTCTGTCATTATTTCTTCACATAGGTTTTCAATTTCTTTCTCCCTCTCCTCCTTCTCCCTGTAATGCAAATGTTGACATGTTTGATGTTGGCCCAGAGACCCCTTAAACTCTCATTTTTTTGGATTCTTTTTTCTTTTGCTGTTCTGATTGGGTGTTTTCTGCTACCTTATCTTCTAAATCACTGATTTGATCCTCTGCTTCATCTAACCTACTGTTGATTCCCTATAATGTAGTCTTCATTTACATTATTGTATTCTTTATTTTTGACTGGTTCTTGTTTATGTTTTCTATCTCCATTTTTATGTTTCCTATCTCTTTGTTGAAGTTCTCCCTAAGATCATTGAGCATCCTTATAACCAGTGTTTAGAATTCTCCACACCTGGTGGGTTTCTTGTCTCCATTTTGTTTAGTTCTTTCTCTGGAGCTTTGTCCTATTCTTTTTTTTTTTTTTAAGATTTTTATTGGGGAATTGGGGGGATGGGAACAGTGCTGGGGAATTGGGGAAAGGGGAACAGACAAGTTGCTGTCATCTTTGTTCTTCAGTCTAGTTGTGGAGGACATTGCTTCACTGGCGCAAGTTGGCACCATCATTGCGCTCTTCCCGGGCGAGGCAGATCAGTCACCGGCTTCTGGACGGCCGCTCACTGCGGCTGCTGGCCGCTCACGCTGGCTGCTGGCTACACACGGTAGCCCATGGCAACCCACTGCCACGGGGGCTGCAGCCTCCGCCGACGCCAGCGACTCACGGCTGCCCAGCTCCAGGTTGAGCTGTTGTTCAGCATCTCAGCTGTAGAGGGCAGTGTCACTAGCCCTCATATGTGGGATCCGAACTGGGGCCCTCTGGTGTCCCAAGCCAGTTCTTAACCATCGCGCCACTCGGCCGGCCCTGTCCTATTATTTTATTTGGGATATGTTTCTTTGTCTCCCCATTTTAGCTGCCTCCTTATGTTTGTTTCTATGTATTAGGTAAGGGCCGCTATGTTTCAAAGTCTTAGTAAAGTGGTCTTATGTAGTAGCTGTGCTGTGGGGCTCAGTGGTGCAGCCTTCCTGGTCACCTGAGCTGCACACTCCAGGTGTGTCCCTTGTGTGGGTTGTATGTGCCTGTATCCTGTAGTTGAGCCTTGGTTACTGTTTGCATGTCAGTAGGAGGGACTGACCTTCGGGTTCATTGGTTGTGAAGACTGGCTGTGACTGACTTGGTGGAGGAGTTGTGGTGCAAGAGCTGACCCTACAGATTAGAATCTGCCTCAGCAGGGCTCTGGTACCTGCCCAATATGCCCCTTGGGTATGTCATCCTTGGAGGTAGTTGGGTAATGCTCCAGCTCATTTCAAAGCTGGCCACTGAGCGCACCAGTCCCAGGGCCACCTGGGAAGGGACCCAGTGCAGGTCAGGTTCAGCTGCAGCCCATGACCCTCTGGGGGCCACCCAGCAGGAGCCACAAAGCAATCTGAAGATGACCACTGCTCGTGCTGTGACTAGCATCTTTTTTGATGTTTATATTTTTAAGTCTGGTTGGTATATAATATTATATTCGTTATATTAATTTCAGGTGTACAACACAGTGATTCAACATTTTTTATACCTTACAATGTGATTAATCCCCCTAATTCTAGTAATTGCCTGTCACCATGCAAACTCATCACAATATTATTGACTATATTCCCCTTCACCTTTTTAACCCATCCCCCTATCTTTTGAACAATCTTCCTAAGTTTCAATGATTTTCCAAACTTTAAGTCTTGCTTCCTCAAGGTCAAAATTATGAACTCACTTTTTCAGCCAGCTTTGCAGCTAGGATACAGGCATATGACCTAGTGTCATCAATTAGATGCACCCCTAAGAGCCATTAATTCTGAAGGCAAGACAAGAAAGCACAATACTATTTCTGACAAGGGTGACGACAAAGGCTCCTGGGCTTGGAGAAACAGGGGCATTAGTGACAGAGGCTCTAGGGTCCAGTAGCCCATTAGGGCAACAGGAGCAATTAATTCCCATTGGCAGGTTTAAGAGGGGACTTGTTGGCAAAGTTATGGTGCAATCTGAAGGCACTGTTCCTGGAAGCTTAGCCTCCAGACATATATCTCCTGCCCTCACCTTGAACTACCTTCTATACCCTCTATGAAACTTTTCTCCCAAAGCTACAGTGAAGTTAATTATATGCACTAAAAACTCCTTTACAGGATTTTTTTAAAGTCAATTAAATTTTCTTTTTAAAACAATCAAAAACCCTACATTAAATTTATAAGTATGTAAAGTCCCCCCCAAAAAAACACAATTAAGTAGAAGTGTATAATTAAATTAATATTTAAGAGGATATATTCACGCAAACTCTGGTTATGAAATTTTACCAACAAAGGACATGACCGTGCTGTAAGTCAATAGATACCACTCCGTTATGTATGAATGACGTTGATTTCTTGATAGGGTGGGAACAAAGATCAAAATGTAAAAGAAGCCTCTAAAACCAAATGAAACTCTTACAAGGGCAGGGCTTTTGTTTTCAGTATGCACATCCATTAGCTAGTTCCACAATTATGCATCATAACCTGCCCCCGAAGTCAGTGGCTTACAATCATAAGTATTTCTTTTTCTTGCTCACAGAACTGCAAGTCATTTGTCACAATCCACTGGGTTCTGGGTTTCAGGTGGGTTCACTTGTGCTCCGCGTGTCTCCACATTCTCCTTAGGCCAGTAGCTACTCAGAATACATTCTTCCCATAGTGATGGCAGGAGCATCAGATACCAAGCCAAATCATGAAAGCACATGTGAGAGCTCTGCTGGCATCATGTCTTCTAAAAGTCCACTTGACTTGCATGAGTCACTTGCATTAGCCACACCCAACATCAGTGAGACAATAGTACCTCCTCTAATGGAAAGTCCTACAAAGTCACAGGGCAAAGGCGTGGGCATATAATTCTAAAAGGGGAAGGTAAAGAATAAGGAAAAACTCTGCAAGTAACCACTAAAGGCGCCCCCTCCCTATGCTAGGGCACTGCCACCCTAATTAACTCTAAAGGGGAAAATACATTGATTTATCAGGTTTAACAGGCTTCAGCCACATATCACCCACTCTCACCTTAGCCAATGGCATCGCCTGTTATGCATAAAGATTGAACCAGCACATTGTCATATTAAACAATACCCACATAAACAGCTGAAACCATCTCACAGCAAACACAATAAATATTATATATCTCCAATTACCATCCCACAGAATGAAAAGTGATTCTTCCTGTCCAGTAATTTAACCTGTCTTTCAGTCCAGCCAGCTAAATCATGTTTTCTCACACTTTGAACTGTGCTGACCTAAATGAAATATACCTTGTCACTGAGTCATTCATTTGATGTCATACATAATTGCTCTCTTTAGTCCTTCCATGTGTAGTCAATTTATCAGACCAAATGTATTTGAACTTGAAACTGACTCCATATAAGAGGAGTTAAAGGCAAAGTAGCTAACCCATCTCCTGAGGGATCTTTCACTAAATTTAACCTAAGGGATCCAAGAAGAGGAACTGCACCTACAATCTACATGAATCCAAGCCCTGAAAATCACTGCAGTAATTGATAGATATGAAGATTATTTAAATGTAACTAATTCAATGTCTTTTTGCCCACAAAATTCAGGCTGAAAGATAATTTGTGTCACTGGCCATAATCTAAGAAGCCAACAGTTACACTGTTATACCAAGTTAACACATAAAAGTAGTTATTAAGTGGTGATGCACTTACAAACACCTCTCCTGGTAGCCAACCACAGATACCCACCTGGGGTTAGAGAAACTTGAGGGCACTAGGAACCCCTCGCCTTTGAAGCAAAGGCTAAAAGTGAGGCCAAAAGGAAAAAATGCAAAAAGAAAATGTTTCTGAAAAACAATGGTTATTCCCCTCTGGAAAATGCACAGGACTTCCCAGTCATTGAGGGCAGGAGTGCAGGGTGAGCAGTGCAGACATCAGAAAAAAAGATGTTTACAGTCCCTGGGGGAGGGGACAGTAAGCGCTGCTTTCTGGGCAGGAAACATATCAGTAATTGCATCAGATGTGAAGGTAGCGGCTTGACCATCCTGCCAGCGAGACAAAAGAAACGGGTCGGTAGCTGTCACTTTTGTGCAAAATTAAAGCTGCCACACAAAAGAAAAAGGGGCCCTGAGCTTGAGCAAGGCCTAAAAAGTAAAGATTCTTGAGTTCAGTGCAATTATGAAGGGATTCGCAGCAACACTGCACTCTGAGGAATACCAATGAGCGGCACTATGGTAACCGAGGAGACAAATATATCAGGAAGATAAATAGGAAGATGTTGCAGAAACTAAATGAACTCCCAACTTTACTGTTCTGTATTTTTGTAAACTGTTGCTAATAACCTCTACACATCAAACCACCCTTGATTTTTTTTTTTAATTTCCCAAACCTACTTTTATGGTTTATTCTTGAGCAATTTTCACACATTCTATAGCTGACACAGCTGTTTGGGAGCTATCTCCGCAAATACTGCTCAGTTTGAAAATAATTATTTCTGAGTGGATAAGGCTAGCTATGAGCTGGATGCTGTGAGCAGCAGTTCTTACTGCTGTCTCAACCCACTTACTCTTTGTGGGACTAATTCTTTTTCCTTTACAGTGTGTTAAAAAAAAAACTGCACTTCCGATTTTAATCTTTAAAAGGGAGTACCCCTCCTTCCATGATCAGCTTCCTTGACACAACTAAGCTCTGCTGGCTGGTGTGAGAATAGCTCGCTCTGGCTCGTAACTCGGTCAATGCTAAGAGGGCATTTGGGGGCCACTCACATGCACGAACCTTGGGAGGGTGAGATTTCTAGACGCCTTCTCCACAGAGCAACACAAGTCAGTTCATGTACCACAGTGCATCAGCATGGCCCAGAGCTGTAGGGTTATTAGGAAACACTCAGCCTATTAGGGGTATTTTCTTCCCAATGTAGTCAATTTTACATAAAATATACCAAAACTACTAGATCTTCTCACAAAACTGAGAGTCTCTGTTCAGAATGATTTTTTAGCATGACTATACTTTTGTTTGATTTGCTCATCAAAATAGTGTGATTTTCAACCTTGTTCTTAGGTTAAGTAAGCCACTGAAGAGACATGGAGAAGCTAATGTATCTTAACAATCATATTTATAATGCCTTGTGATTTGTCAAAGGTGTCTATGGATTTAAAAAATAACTTTACTTGCAAGGAATATAGTCAATAATATTGTAATAACTATGTATGGTGTAAGGTGGGTACTAGACTTATTGGGGTGATCACTTCATAAGGTATATAAATGTCTAATCACTATGTTGTACACCTGAAACTAATATAATATTGTATTTAAACTATAATTGAGAAAAAAATTTTAATTTAATAACTTGTTTTTCTTTTATTTCTTTTACTATCTTTTTAAAATTCTACTAACTCAACAACTCACCAAAAAGTAGGTAGATGCTCCTTTATTGAAAGGGACAATTCAGGTCATGAGAACTAACTGACTGGTTCACCTTTACTCTAGTAACCTCTCCTGAGACTCCATTATCATTCTCTAAAATCTCAAATCATCACTGTTTCTTGGGAATTTTCTATCGCAAGTTAATAAATTAAGCACACATGGTAAGTTATTTAATAAGTAATGTCACTGTTTTAATAAATCAGGATTTCAGTAAGCTTTAAAAATATCAAGCAATATCTCTTTCCCCCTTTTTGAATTTTGGAAGTAATAGCACCAGGAACACTTCAGTATGCCCTCTACTGTCCCCCATAAGCTGGCCCTGGCCTGGCTCTCCTGCTCCATTTTGAGGGTTCCTGCTTTGCCCTCAAGCCACTTCCATGGCTCTATCGGAGTTCGTGTAGTTCGCCAGATACACGTCATCCCATGTGATCCTCACAGGATGCGTGTGTGGCTATTGTAATGACATTTTGCAGAAACGGACTCAAAACTTCAAATACTTCCAAAAGCTACGTAACTAGAAGAGACAGCCAGGATTTTCACCCTGATCTGAATCTGTGTTCTTTTCCGCTACCTCACAGGTTCTCTGTACCGAGCCAAGCCTAGCATGCGAGGCCAACTAACAAGGGCTGGGGATGTGATTTCCAGAAGGCTTTCTTACAATCCCCATCCCACTTCCAAAAATAAGGAAAACAGCCGCCATTTTCAAAAACGATCAATATCACTCTAAGGAGAAAGAAGTGAAAATATACAGAACACTGAAAAAGTGAACGCAGTTACCATTTGCAAGGTGCTTACTCTATGCCAAGACCTGTTCTAGGCCTGCTAGCTCCATACACTGTCACCAACCTCACAATAACCTTTTAAGTAAGAGAGAAAATCACCCTTTTAAAATGAAAAAAAAAAAAGACAGTTTTAAGAAACTTGGCCAAGACCACATAGTATGAAGTGGTGGAGAAAAATTGAAACCCAACTTTAACTCACTCCAAAACCCTCACTCTTTCCTTCACATTCCCCTTGCTCCCAGGGGGTTAGGCTGTATAATGGCCAGCTTTACTAGCCAAGCTATTAAACCACATAAGCTACCTTCTTAAAAGTGTCATACTGACCTCCTAAAAAACAGTCAGAAAGTTTTACAGGGATATTTTGTAAATCTCTCAATATCAAGACTAATGGAAAGCTCAACCAATCTAAAGAGCAGTCTAACCCCCGATGCTCACTACTTTCATGATGAGATTCTTTTCTGCTCTCCTCCTTTCTCCATAAACCTCAAAACAAATTTTGAAATGTATGTGCAATCAATCACCACCTTGGCCATTTTGAAAAACAAATGTTCAAATGGGGTAACAATTCATTAAATATAATCTATAACACTTGTGTAACTTATCCATGAGTCATAAATCTTTTATTTTCAAACTCGGTCCTTCTATATGGCAATTGAACATGGTTTTAGAAAGCTATAGTCAATAAAAACTGACTTTCTCCTGAATGTCACTATTTGTCCATTTATATGGAAGTCAGTTCCACTTAAATAATTGCCAAACTCTTCAAATCACTGCTAATCCTGAACCCGCTCACTCACTCAATCCTTTTCATTCAAACATTTACAGTTGTGGGAAATCAGAGACAATGGCCCCTTGACAGATCCACCTCTGACCTCAGGCAGGACAACAGTCCCAGCTACTCAGAATTAGAGCCTTAAAGACATCAGTCACATTGGACTCAATCTCACCCAGGGGCACTGCCAAGGGGGCGTAGAGTGGGGAAGAAGTGGCCACAATCTCCATTAGACAACACCCCACCACCACAAACCACACCAAATCAACACACAATCTCAGTAAAAACAGCAAGCTTGGTACGGGAACACAGCATCCGACCACATTGCCTGAGTGCCCCGTTTCCATCTGGTTTTTCAGTTATAAACTCCTTCGAGAGAAATTCCAGAGCCCCCCACCTTTTCCCTCACATACAATCACTCTTCCGTAATGCACCCCCTTCATAGCTCTCTCTGCCTTCCTCTCCATCCCCTTGATTATCTGCTTGTTATGCACTTTCATTCCTAACTTGGCTTCCAATGTCAAATCTCTCCCCATCCATTTTGCTGTCTGATGAATCTTTCTGTAACATCATTTTCAACCAATTATTCCTCTGCCCCAGAACTTAGAGATACCCGCACCTAATGATAAAGCCTTCTAAGCATGCCATTCAGGTCCTCTACAGCCAGTCTGACCTCTTCTGGATTTTTTCTGTCTGGTCACAGGTCCACTGATGGTCAGTCAACACATCTATGGCATTCCCAGCTCCCCCCACAATATCCTGGGCCCTGCCATCTCTCCTGCCACCTGTCAAAGCCCTGCTCCTCCATTAAGGCAATTTCTCCTCTAAAAGGCCTGGCTTTCCTTCTCATTACGCCCACAAATATCCTCGAAGTGTTTTCCGTTGAGAGTCATCTTAAATCCTCTGGCACCAGCGGCGCACAGGATAAAGATCACGTACGTGTGCAGGTATGCACACACATGGAAACCCCCCGTGAACCCTCTCTGCCAAACCCATGGCACTGAGGTGCCCCTGTCAACCTCACTCAGCAGGTGCTAGCAAGGTTAGCTTCTCTCCTACAAAACTTTGAGTGAAGTTAGAAACCACCATTCCCGCAGCTTTGAGACACCAAAGAGCCATGGAGTAAATGAGTGCTCTGGTTGCCGAGTTGCCTCGGAAGAGCAGGAAAAGGATGTGACGAGAGGGAGAACCAGCTTTGGAAGAATTTATGAGCAGCAACCAATTCTCCAACACACTATGTATTGAAGTATTTAACCAGTTTCTCACCAAATAAAATATAGTACACACACAAAAAGAAATCAAATTTCTAACATAACTGGGAATTTTCTACAATCAGACCTACTTTAAAAACTGTTTTTGAAATGTGACTAATTTACCCTTCTTTTGCTGGTTTTATAATAAGCTAAGTGGAAGTACTCTGATCAGTAGTAGTAAATACAGAAATTAAAAGCTTAGAAATTAGATGCATGCAATATAAGCCTATATAGTCTTAGAATTTACAAAATCAGTGAAAATGTGGGGCATTTATTCAACACAAATCTAAATAAATAAAGCAAACAAAACAGCAAAGCCGTTAAAATAATAGCTAAACTGGCTAAAATCACTGACATGCCAAAAAAAAAAGTTATTACATAACTTAAACAATTAAAAGTATTAAAAACCTCCAGGAATGATAAAAATCAAACTGAGGGCCAAAATAACCCAAGAAATATAAAATAAACTAAAATAACAAAATAAAATAATAAGACATTTACCAGAAATTACAATTTTAAAAAAACAACAAATATAAAAATTTTACCTCATGAGGAGAGCTTGGAGAATTTTAAGCCTGAAATGTCATAGCACTGCTATGATATGGTATCAAAATCACAAAAATGTCATTTATAATAAAGGCTACACTGATAGAGCCTAGCCTGGTAAGGAATATCTCAGGCTTTGGGTTCAGAAAAACCTGAGGCCGAATGCCATCAAGGGCCCTGACTAGCTGTGTGACCCTAGGTAGTTTACACAACCTCTCTGAGCTGTAGCTTCTTCATCTACAGAATGAGAATACTCATGCTTACCTAAGACAATTATTGTGAAGATTTAACAAGATACTGTACAAAAAGCCCTTACCACAAGGACTGGCTCATCAAAAACCCCCACTAGATCACGTATGTTTTTGTTTCTAATCCTTCGCTCATTCATTCAAATGAAATCTATAGGGAACACAAAGACAACGTCTCCATCTTTGCTGGAGCTCTCACAACAGGCATTTGGAAACCACAGGCCCTGACTGCTACGAGAATTGCGCAGATAAAAGAGTGCAGGAAAAATGACAGAACAATAAAAATGCTATATCTAGGTGTCATGCTTGACATCCAAAAAAAAACAAATACATAACCTAGTAATGGCTGTGAAGAAAAATAGAAATTACACAGCACACGGCATTAATACCACCTATCTGCATATCACATTCAAAATCCAACTGGCTTTGCTTTCAGAGCTCTGCAACATGTCAACTCCAATACCCTATAAAAGACACAATCTGAATTCACAACTAGCCCTAATTCAGTCACTTAATTCAGTCACTTCATTTTGCATTGAGTGACTCCTCTCTGTCCAGTGTACAGATCAGGAGGACAGCGGCAAAGGCGAGATTGCAGGACGAAAAGGAGGGGCCCAGGGAGCTGGTCACACTCGCGACAGGGTCTGGAAGCTGACACTGAGGCAAGGTCAGCTGTCTGGAACCAGTGTTTTAATTGCTTATTCCCATCTGCGGCGCCAAAATGTTCCCAATCCTGGGACTGACTGTAACTCTATAATAACAATGGGGTAACCCAGGTGTGGGGGCCAAAGAAAAAAGTAGGGGAGGGGGAAATGTCTCTGAGTAAAGACTTTTCCAGTTTTTTCAATAATCATTTATGGATTGCCTAATGTGTGTTAGAGCCTTGAGATAAAAATAAGAACCTTCCGTGATGCTGTATCCTCCTGTCCCCACAAGATATACACACTAACAGGACTGTCTATCCAGGATTTATACACCCAGGATTTGAAAAGTCCACGTGCTCTGCCTGCCATCTTTCAGAGCCACGTCTAAAGCAATGAGGTGCCGCGGTTCCATGTTCTCTCACAGCCTCTCCTTTAACTGCCTCTGAGGCCGTTAAGCTTTCTACATTTATTCTAACATAAACATGAACATTTCCCCTTTAATGTCTTTTTTCTCCCATAATAATCTGTACTCTAATTCAAAGAAATGCAATTTCATTGTTATTGGTTCACCAGGCTGAGGTTTGAGGAAAGACCATGTGAGGCAAACCATAATGACTAAGGAATATAATGAAGACGACACGGGCAGATGATTTCAAGCAATACAGTCGTTTACGAGAAAGTACTTCCTTCCCTGATGAAAGGTTTAAAAAAATTAAGCTCTAACTGCAGCAATGAATTGTTATGTTTTGGATGCCCGCCTGTGACACTGTCACCATCCTTGTCATCGGTCAATCTCTAACTCAGAAGGGACTTTGGCCAGTACGCAGAGGGAGCCGAAGGGGACCGTGGCCACCATGACAGTTATTATCCTTCTCCTGTGAAGTGTTGGTTTAGCCCTAGTGTGGCCTATGGGAAAAGCCACTCAGGATGGGGGTGGGGAGGGCTGGGGCGGAGGCCAAGTGACAGCTGGAGTGGGGGGGTGGTTGAACTTAGTACCCGATGTTGCACTGCTGGGGGTGGGGGGACTGGGTTGACTTATGTCCCCAGTCAAAAGTGACTTTTCCTGGCCAAACAAAGCCCATCTATCTCCCTCCCCTTCTACACAGGGTTGCAGAATGCTGACTTTCCACAAACAACAGAGGTCCCTGAAGAGAGAGAAGCCTTTCCGAGGTAAAAGGACACCAGCATTTGCAAAGGAGGGAGTGAAATGTCTGCAGAAAAAAAATCAAGTGGGTAAGATCTGTTTAGATCTAAACTCTGGACACCTGGAGCTGGAAGGGTTAAATACTACTGTAAACAGAAATAAGGGCCCTGAAATGAGAAAATCGTATCGCAAATGGATCTCAGTGACCGAAGGCCTCTGGAGCAGGGGTCACCAAACAGTGTATCTCTAGTCTTTCCGGATGCCCTGATGTTTGGGGGACTCACAAGGATCTGGAAGACAGCTGATGCCCTGAAGAAGGGAAGTCACGTGCAATGAAGGGAGAAAAGACAGGCCGTAGTCAGACAGTCCTGAATGGCCACGATGAGAGGAAGGACAGAGGACAAGGATGAGAAGCACAATGGAGAGGAGGAGGGCCAGCAAAAGATCCCCTTATTACCTTCTGTAGATCCTACCTGCTTTCCAGGGAGTACAGGTAAGGTGTCAGAGAGATGAAGTCTGTCAGGAAAAAGCTCACCCAAAGTCACACCGGGACACCAAGTCCTACCCCACCGGGGCTAGCCCACTGATGAAGAGTTGAAAAGGCCTGGCCGCCACGTTCCATGGGGAGAAGGGGGCCTTGGTGCAAGAGGAAGGCTGGTGCATATGAAGTGGAGTGGGCACCTGTGTCACCCAGACACGCCACAGAGCATTCTGGGAGCCCGTGTAGCAGCTGGGGGCCTGAGACGCCACCAAGTGAAATAGTCAAAACAGTGTTCCCACCCCAAGGTTTTTCCAAGTGGTAAGGTGGACATAATTTCAGTCTACCAAAGTAAATGATTTGTGGGGTATTGTATGGAACTATCGAAGATACTCCAGGGAAACAAAAACCCAAGATAATAATATCATTACTGGTAAAGGCTCGATTTCAGCAACTGGGAGATGACTAACTTAGCACTCCACATTTGAGCAGACTGCAGGAGCTTAATGTTCCTTTGCAAACCAACACCCTCTTCAAAACTAAGTCTTTTTTTTTTTCCTTTTTAATAGCTCTATGCTTCGTTTTCCGATAGAAAATAAAAAGTGGTTTCCTTGCTGCTAGGTAGCAATTTGATGTACCCATTCTCTACACCTACTACCCCAAATAATCCAAACAGGTTCTCTATTTTCCTAATATCATTATTTCTCATATATGAATTGATCTCAAAACAATGCACAAGAAAAAGAATAATAAAGCCAGTTCTTTTTTTCTGTAGGTAGCAATCAAGGTGATTTGTTTGGTTGGTTGGGTTTTTCTAAGTGTATTCCTTTTTGTCTTTTCTGGACAAAAGAAGTACTAGCTCAAAGTAAATGCCAACTTCTAAAAAAGAAGTAGGTACTTTTTAGACAAGAAGAAAATATTCCTTCTGTGGAAAGGTAGGAGGTTCTTTTATGTTGATGAAACGTTCTTTTAAGTGTTAATTTACAATAGTCTTACTACCGTGAGTCATAAAGTTATTCACAAATAATTGTAGCAGAGCTTTGTAAACTATGCAGGGAAAAAATATCTTATACAATTGCAGGTTACTTTGCAAGATGAAAACAAAAATTCAGTCATCTAGCACTTATCTACCACCTATAAAGTTATCCTAAACTCTAGACTATTTACCATGGCAAAGATCAGTTAGCTGATATTTGTATTTATTATACAAATGAAGTTCTAAAATCATAAAACCACAGAAAATTAAAGATTTAAAAACAAATTTATCAGGTTTGCTTCCCACTGCTAGCCGGTATTTCCCCTCTAATTTAAAATGTCTCAGTTTGAACACACCAGGATGAGTTTAATAGCTTCACAAATATTTTCACTCCATGGCTTAATTTTTTTCCAACTTGCCTACTATCCAATTTTCTCCAAAAGTAACTCCGTTCTGCCTCTCGATTTTCATAGCTACCACCCTGATCCAGCCTCCTAACTTCCTCACATTGGACTTCTTTAATTGCTCCAAGCTTTGCATTTCATAAAATCCCTATGATTCTTCAAAAGCTTTCTCAGCATCCTGTTTGAGAACCCCATCATGTGTTTCTAGAGCTTCTACCACCCTCCAGAGCAAAGGTTTGACTGACTGACTGATTGACTAACTGCCCACACCTTCCAGCTGACCTCTTCTGGGTGGAAACAGCATTATGGATTATACTCAAACCTCCTTCCTGACTTGTTCCTGTTCAACTGCTTCTCTGCCAGCTCATGTCCCCATGTCCCTGTTCTCTGAAACACCTGCCCTGTCCCATTCATGCCTTTCATGCTGGTTTCCTAGTATTTGTTGAAAGGGCCTTTTATTATGGACCCATGTCATAATGCGAGCATTTGAACTATTTTCTCAACTAGATGACTCTTCAAGACAGGAACCAGAACTTCTCCTTCTGTGTCTCTCATGGTCCCTAATACATAGCTCTAAAACCAACTCTCCTCAATCGATGGTTATTGATTGAGGGATGATGTCATGGGATTCTTGCATTGACTTGGATTGTATGTATCCCGCTGTGGAGGTAAAAGGTTCTCAGACAGGGCTTTTCTAATCAGAATCGCACCAAGGTTGTTGTCTACACAGGTACAATCACATGAGGGATGCAGAAAAATAGNCCTCCTTCCTGACTTGTTCCTGTTCAACTGCTTCTCTGCCAGCTCATGTCCCCATGTCCCTGTTCTCTGAAACACCTGCCCTGTCCCATTCATGCCTTTCATGCTGGTTTCCTAGTATTTGTTGAAAGGGCCTTTTATTATGGACCCATGTCATAATGCGAGCATTTGAACTATTTTCTCAACTAGATGACTCTTCAAGACAGGAACCAGAACTTCTCCTTCTGTGTCTCTCATGGTCCCTAATACATAGCTCTAAAACCAACTCTCCTCAATCGATGGTTATTGATTGAGGGATGATGTCATGGGATTCTTGCATTGACTTGGATTGTATGTATCCCGCTGTGGAGGTAAAAGGTTCTCAGACAGGGCTTTTCTAATCAGAATCGCACCAAGGTTGTTGTCTACACAGGTACAATCACATGAGGGATGCAGAAAAATAGCCCCAGAGCTTCTGCTTTTCACATAAACTAGCCTTTGTCTCGATTATTTTGACGTTTTAGATAAAAGAATTGGGGAAGAAATGTGTGAAAGGGGATAAATCTTAGGTATCTGGAAAACACTTTTAGTTCTTGTCTCTATTATGAGTATTTACAAATAAACCAAAAGTAGCCCAGAGAATCAAGAATTCCAAAAACCATGCAACATGTGTACAAATTCCAGTTTAACTTCTATAGTTACAAACAACAAAATGCACTGTAACCTGAAATATTCTCTTATATGTATATGAGTATAAACATATGTAAATACTGACTCTTGTGCTAAAGAGGTTTGAATTTGACCTCAGATTATGGATTTTTCAAACCATTCTAGTCTTTTTCTGACCTACACTGATTTCTTTCCATTCGGAATGAAATTGTGCATGGTTGGCAGTAATGATTTTGTCTAAACCAGTTTTCTCTTCATAAAATTTCCTCTAAAATATAGGTATCATTAACAAACAAGAAAATGAAAATAAAAAGCCATTTCAATATTAGAAAACGTTTTATAAGAGCATCTGCTGAGTCAAATACCTAAATGTCTTACAATCAAATGAAAGCATTCCTTCTCTTATCTATATTCCCTTGACATGGAACCTGAGCAATGGCGTCAGTTTTCAGAAGCCCATCACAACAGCACAGCACTCCACGTGTCCTGCCTTACAGACAAAAGTCAATCCTACAAAGCAGTAGTATGAGAAACCAGTGAACGTAGACCCACTTCCACATGGCAAAATACCTAAGCTTTCCACCACCTTAAAGTTCAAGGAGATGAAAAAGTCTTGGTAAAATCCTGGGGTGGAAAAGTGCCAAAGGGTTCATTATTTGAAATAAAATTTTGTGGAATTGGCTCTCAAATATTAATACGCATAAGAAATACTTTGGGCACTTAATAATGCAAATTTATGGGCCTCCCTCCTGGTGGCTCTGAGGCCAGGCCCACAGATGAGTATTTTCAATGTGCTCATCAGATAACAGTCATACAGAAAACCACAATTTTGAGAAACTCTACAGGAAGCGCCTCACACTTCTTTTTCCTCTAAAATCTTTTTAGTACTATCCTCTCTCCAGCTCTTTGGGCATTTCTGAAGTAAAGTTGAAAAA
>NW_017731784.1:297646-299427 GCF_001890085.2 Hipposideros armiger
TGGGGAGCCGGCTGGGATCAGCCAGGGACACTGAGTCTGTAAGCTGGCAAGCTACAGGCCTCCATGTTAGGGTGAGCAGCTTAAAAGTCACAGACCAGAGCTACAGTAAGGGTTAAGCCTGACAGCTGGCAAGCTGACAGGCTCTTAGTCCTTGGGGAACAGCGTGGGAAGGTTGCTGACCCATCTCCACTGTGCCCCTGACTCATCTCCACTGTGCCCCTGAGGAAGAGCAGCCAACGTCACAGAGAACCTTAAAAGTTACAGAGTGAATAGTCATCCTGTTAAGAGTTTCTACTTGTTATACTTTGGTCTGTTCCACATCGGAAAGATTGCTTCTGAAGGAACTGTTCCCTGATAGGAGGGAACTACTCCCTCAATGTCCCAAAATCCCCTGCCGATAAGGGAATTGCTCCCTGCTTAGTAATAAGGGAATTGCTCCCTGATAAGAAAAATTGTTTCTTATATAACCAGTGTATATCCAATAAACGAGGTCTCAGTCTGCCAGCAGTCTGAGTCCCTCCTGTTCCCAGCTTTTGTCTCTGTCTCTTTCTTTCTTTGTCTCCCACCCAATCCACCCAGGTGCGCTCCTGGCTGATGAGTCAGGAGCACTGGTTTGGCACGTGGTTCGCGTCATGTTAGTCCATATTTTTCTGCCTATACGAGTGTATAATCCTAATCAGACATATGCACATATAGGCATCGATATGCTCTTGCAGGCACACAGGGAGTTTTCTAATTATACACTTTTCTGTATCTGTGTTTCTCACTGAACAATACCTCATGGACATCCCTCTAAGGCATCTGGTATACCTCAATTCATCCTTTTTAATGGCTGCATAATATTCTATGCTATGGATTAGTGTAATTTATTCTATTAACTTGTTGATGAGCATTCGCTCTGTTTCCAGTTTTTGGCTACTAAAAACAATGTTGTCTAGAGAACCATGTATGAGGTGTGATCAAAAAATACGGTGAATGTTTAAATTTTAAAAATGTATTACAGTAAAAGACATATTGCCATTAATCCCCCTCACTTCAAACACACTTATCCCATCATTCTTGCTACTTTCTGAAGCAGTTCTGGAAGTCCTCTTTTGTGAGTCTCTTTAGTTGCGCTGCCATAGCTGCCTCAATGTCCTAAAACGATTCGAAACGTTTTCCTTTCATGGTCATTTTGACTTTGGAGAAGAGCCAGAAGTCACATGTTGCCAGATTTGATGAATAAGTTGATGAGGACACACCATAATGTTTTTATTTGACAGAAATTGCCATACCAGAAGTGGTGTGTGACACAGAGGCTCTCCATTGTGATCACAAAATACAGTGAACGCTGCTGTCGCGTGCCATCCAACGGAAAGGCAGGGATCTTCAATACAGGAAGCAGCATGTCTAACCTCAGTAACAATGTGTGACAAGTTTCAACTTGTTTGGTGAAGTCAGTCAGGTGTGAGCTATGGTTGAGAGAAGGTGTGTATTAAAGTGTGCTGTGAATCATCCTCCATCATGACAACGCTCTGTGTCACACATCACTTCTGGTATACGGCAATTTCTGTCAAATAAAAACATTACGGTGTGTCTTCATCCACCTGTTATTCACTGGATCTGTCACCGTGCAACTTCTGGCTCTTCCCCAAAGTCAAAATGACCATGAAAAGGAAACGTTTTGAATCAATTCAGGACATCTAGGCAGCCGCAACAGTACAACTAAAAACACTCAAGAAAGGGGACTTCCAGAAGTGCTTCAGAAAGTGGCAAGAATGATGGGATAAGTGTGTTCGAAG
>NW_017731784.1:301804-304495 GCF_001890085.2 Hipposideros armiger
GCACTGTTCACCCTGTGGTAAGAAAGTCGGCATCACCTATCTTATCAAGTCAGAGTCACTTATTCTATGGACAACAATACATGGCTCTTCATTTCATTTCATTGAATCGTTGGCTGAAATTGCTTTTGCTGCAAGTTCATCATAAGTTCAACAAAAACCAAGTATAGTATTCTAGGGTATTGTTTTGCATGCGGATATCGTTATTGATTTCTAGAGTTACACTTTTAACTCATAAGCATAAATAAAAAAATGAAAAACATTTATATAGATATGGAATTAGTACTACCCATGTATGATATTCATCCTTATTTTTCCATCACAAATTTGGGCAAAAAAAGTACACATTATACACTGCAAAATGCGATAATATCATGTTTTATCCTTGCAACTGCTTGGGTCCATTGATTCAACTCAAGGTATGGGCCTTAGCAAAACAAACTGCCTCTAGAAAGGGAAAAAGGGTGGCAAAGAACAAACAGTAGCACTGTACAGAGAAGAGACCAACTTTTAAAGTCCAAAAGCTACCACATAATCAAAGGCATTCAAGAAGAAGCTTATTATATAAAAAAGCATAAAGGAAGTAAATTAAAATAACTAAGACCTTTCCTAAAAGTATACTAATGTATAGTTATTCTAGTTACTTCTACATAGGAAATTTGAAAAATAGCACTAAAGACAAGACTAGTTGCTATCAGTGAATGTATATTATGACTGTAGCTATTTTTGTCTTTTTTGTCCTCTGTTATTTTTAAACAAGTTTATTGCAAAATTAGACATAGCTCCGAATGTAAAACTGAATTGCCCATCAAGTTTCTCACACCTATGTGATCTCCCAACCATGACCTTCAGGCAACAGCTGAGACTAATCTAGAGAACAGTCAAATGAAATGGTAGGTCTGATTATTATTAGTTTGGTTTATTTTCTTCAATTTCTTTTATTGCAAACTTGAGATGTGACTGCAGAACGTTTTTGTACCACAATCAGTATTATTACAACTAGAAGGAATTTTAGGGATCATTTAGCATAACCCATTATCTTATGCCCTGAAAACGCCAAAGTCACATTTAGTGCCAGAGGCAGAACTAGAACTCAGAGCTTCTGATGGCTGGCCTGGTGCGATATTTTACCCATTAAAATCAAAGGTTAGCAATTTACTTACAATGTATTGAAATACAAAAATAAATGAACAAGGAAATCTTCTTTGTTTGCTATAGCTGCTCTGTCATACCTTACTAGTCCCTATCACACTGAAGTGAGAGAAACTAAATTTAGGCCCATCCGTTAACCAGACCCCAAATCAATGACTTAAACAATCAACTTGNTTTAAGTTGTATTCTCATAGAGAATAAAATATTCTATAATGAAAAGTTTCAGAGCCTTGGAGATTACCCAGTTCTAAGGAACACTTGTAAAGAATACACGTTCTCTAATAACAGAAACATAGTTAAGATTTAGATAACTAAGTTCTAATTTTAATGGTTTATAAGCATTACAGCCATTCTAGAGATAAAGGGAAGAAAACTAATTTGTTTAATTAGAAATAGGATAAGATTCTTGGCTTCTCTATTCTTCACTTCTTTAGTTTAAGTAAGAATTTTAAATTTGGTATATTTCGTTATTTGCTGTCTTAAAAGTACTTGTGTGCTTAGGAAGCTAAATCTGTAGCCCAAGATGCTTGTGAGATTTCCCTTGAAGATATTTACAGATTATAGATTCCCTTAAAATAAAAACAATTCCACACAAATAGGAGCTCAAAAGTGTCAGTCAAAAGGGGCCCAGGATTTCTCTACTAGTTAGGATCAGATTTGTGTCACCTTAATTTCTGATTGACCACCATCCTGGCTGGCCCTTGACTTCACCAAAAATCAAGAGAGAGGCAGAGTGGGATGAAGGAAGGAAGGGAGGGGAATTCTAATTGTTCTCTTTCAACATTTTGTAATGAGAAACAGTCCATTAAAAAAGTACTACCAATGCTTTCTGAAGTCCAAGTAGAGATCTCATTTCAGTCATTTCAGAATACAATACAATGATTGTTCCAATGGAAGCTTTTTAAAAGAATGAAGCCAACTAGTCAACGTTCTGCAGAGAATTTCTTGAGCCAGCTTCCATCTTACAAGGCCCCTGTCGAATTCCAGTGGGCACTCCCGCTGAAGTCAGCAGAAGCTCTAAGCGAAGTTCAAAGATATCATGAAATAATAATTAGGCCAGATCATATCTGGTAAAAGAAAACACAGGTACTTTAGGAGAGTTGAAACATTCAGTGTACTAATAAGACTTACTGTGTGCTTCTGGCTAACCTTGGAGTTACTCCCAAGAGGCCTTTCCTGAATCCAATATTACACTGCAAATTTGGTTTTGTTGCCTGATGCCCTCATGAGGCAATGGTCTCAGAGCAATATCCTCCATTCAAAAAGGACATTATTAGAAAATTAAGAGTATTAATTAATTAATTTAATTAATTAAGAGAACTAAGAAATGCTCAGTCCCCTCCTGCACCTACTAACTTAATGAAATGGGATTGCTTTGGGTGAGTGTCTCTCTGTATGAGGAAACTGAACTGAGTATCGTATTTTGCCGTGTATAACGCACACCCACATTTTTTACTCAAACTTTCAGGGAAAAAACTTTTATTTTAGTTTTTTAATTCGAATTTTTATTTGTCTATATTTAAGTACTTATTTTTGTATTAT
>NW_017731784.1:308085-312737 GCF_001890085.2 Hipposideros armiger
GTGCCCACTTCCCCTCATTCTCTCCTCTAACTCCTTTGGCCTCAGTGGCATCTGCTTGTCCTCTTGGTCCCTGGGTGCCCTGCTGGGGTCTGATGCTGAAGATTGCGGCTGGTGGCCTCAAGGTCTATTCTCCCTTGGCCCAGAAAGAGCCTGGTGGTCTCGTCTGCCCCTCCTGCTTCTCGTGAGGTAGTAGCACCACTCCCTGCCTGTGCAATCCCCACCCCCACCCGGGCTACAGAGACTCTGCTCCTACAGTGGGCCTGCCCCTGCTAGCAACCCAGCAAACACCCCTGGCATCTTTCCACAAGGCGCGCTGGAACTTCCATCACCTTCCATGCCACATGAGAGACTAAGATGCTGGGAAATGGAACTCAGCTTCTCGCCTGCCACCGTGCTGTGGAGGCCCCCAGTTCACTGTTAAGGTGGGAGGGCGTCTGGAGTATGGTCGTCTCTGCTTCTCTTCAAGACTTCAGCCACAAGAGAGAGGAGAAGTCATACTTTGGTCTCGCAGTTTTCTGCCTTTTTCTACAAACTATGATGGCTAGATGGGAGGGGATAGGCATCCCCTCCACATAGGACCATACTGCGTCCCTCCCAAAGTGGGATTCACTCTTCTTTCTCTGGACACATGGCATGAGGTGGTATGGCAGAACATGATTTACAACAGAGAACAAAAAACACTGATTTAGTATCTTTAAAATATTCTCCTTATCACAGCTCTTCTGTTTATAACCCCAGAGCCACAAAATTGATAGGCTGGAGATTCAAATATGCCTAATTCAAGGACCAGTAATAGGATTCTGGCCCAGAGAACAAGAACAGATAGCCTGGGGCCTGCCTGCCAAGTACAGCACGCACGCTCTCCATCATGAGCTGTGGGAATGATGGAGAGGGATGCAGGGTGAGCCAGGAGGGCACCAAAGGACCACTACGCTGGGGCTCTGGGAACAGATGGAAAGAATATGGGTCATTTCAGGCGGGTGAGGAGGAGACCAAGCCCCCGTGATAAAAGGCTCTGAAACCCCGTCATGACACAGCAAATCAAAACATCTTGGTTATTTTCCTATCTGTCACTACCGGCATTTTTGTCTCTTGCATCATTTTATCCAGAAGTAAAATAGAAAAACAATCTGACTTATGGGAAATTGTGAGGGTTAGAGTTAACATCTGCACAGCATGTTATGTTCCCTGAAAGAAACGTGCCACATCAAGTGAATTAATATTTCTCCTTTGAAGTTCTTATTCACATTCAGCCCTTCCGATATGTGAAACATAATCTCTCATCATTTTCACTGCCTCACAACCTTGAAAAGAAACATGCTGAAGCTTCTCCCTGTGAACTTTTACCTTTATATGCATGAGAAAGCGCTTATTGTGGGAAGTAAGAAGCGTCACCATAGGATCAGAATACGGCATCAAATGGGGGAAAAATCAAAAGATGGAAACTATAAAGCTGCCAAAATGAGGTTCAAAGAAAATGGAAAATTAAAAGGCAAGTATGAAAGGCTCCTTGTCCAAGATCAGCGGAATACAAGAATTACCAACAAAACTATCTGGAGAGACAGTCTTCCTGTTTGGAAGTCTGAGGTTGACAGATGAGATAAGGGATGGGAAGAGCACCCAGAGAAGAGCAAAGAGCCAGCTAAGACCAGGAAATGGAAAATATATTTATATACACACACACACGCACACACACACACACACACACACACACACACACGTGCATTTAGAAATGGGATCCACAGCTGGGCAGGATGCAGCCGACCACTCTGAGATCCCATATGTATCTGTCTGCAGGAAAGGACTCAGGCCTCCAACTCCCTGAAAATGTTTTGAAACGTAATTAAAAGACACACAGCTCTCTCTGCAGCTTTGGTCACAGCGGTAATGTTGCCTCCTTTTGGTAGTGTGTTATTATCATCCTCTCCCCACTGGGACATAAATCCCCTGAGAGCGAGGGCTTTATCTGGGTTTGCTAACTACAGCATCTCCAATACCTAGCACAGGATTTGGCATGTGATGGGTGCCCAGTGGCAAAGGAAATTTAGGTCAAATTTATAATAGGGTGGAGGCCCTTGGAATGGGGTTTGACTCATACAGAGGATGCTATCCAAAATAGCTCTCCAATCGTCTCTGGACAGTGACTGAAGTTCCACAGTCAGGGATTCACTGCTTTGAAGGAAGTCAGTCTTCAGTGACACCCTATTAAAAAGCAACTGCCACCCGGGAAGGGTCTTGCTCTAGGTAATTATTTAACACCTTACTAGATGGTTAGGTGACAGGTCCCTGAGAGAAAACCCACCTGAAATGAACCACAGGATAAGGAGGTACAAAAAGATGCCACAGGGGAGCCTGAAAAAGGGACTGTGCCACTTCACGGCCTCCTTGAACTTCCAGACATTTACATTAAATGCTTGTCTTCATTTCTCCCACAAAGATGTTTAACTATTACGTTCTCCATTTAAAAAACCACGTTTCCTTCTCACCCTTCCTACTATCCTGTATCACATTCCCTATGAGCCATGTTTTTTATGCTCCACAGAAACGTGAAAGATTAAAAAAGAATCAACATGGATTACACAAAATGAAGCCTCAAAGGTTCCAGAATGATTTGTATTCTATCCATAATCATTTTCAATCTTTCATCTTATTGGCACTCATAAATTACACACACTCCACTCAGGAACACAGTGAGCCCGAAATCTCTGTTATTTTCAGTATGATTGCAAACAGCTAAGCCAATCCCATAAACAACAAAGTGGTAAGTGGCTAACACTTGGTCTTCATTTGGAGCAGTGGTTTCCAGAGCTCTGCCCTGTAGGAGCCCAGGGTTTCCTAAGACAGTCACCCAAGGCCCTGGGGATGGGGGCATGAGGAGAGGCCAGGAAAACACAGACAGGGCAGGGATTTGGACCCCCCGGCAGCCAACACAGCCCCACTTTGCTCTCTTTTCTAGGGGAGCTTCCACTCCCAATTCCATTTGAAGAACCATTTCCACAGCTTTAAGAGTCTGTAGACCCTGATCCAAAGTATTCAAAGCCTCTGTGCCTTTTCTTCCAATAAAAGTATGCTACACAGTGTGTGTGTGGGGGGGGAGGACTTGCTACAACATAATATTAAAATAAGTTAAGATAATTTCTCTCCTAAGGGCTTTTCATCTTGCTAAGTTTTTGAAGTTTAGGGATTCCCCAATTTACAAAGCGTTTGTGTTCTAGAAGTTTAGTTTGTAAGGCAGAGCTTTGGAACTCAGGGCTCACTCTCCTAGAGAAAAAAGGTATTACGTTGGTACCAAGGCAAGCAGTGCAAGCTTGATGCCCTGAAGATGAAGTGTAATGATACTAATACCACTAGAAGTGAGGTTTTCCTTTTGCTCCCTTGTTGAATGGGCTACTGTGGGCCAGTGGGGGCGCCTAAGGGCTATTTATGTTATTTCTTTGAAGCAGTTCATCCTGGGATGTGTGATGAAACAGAGCTAGCTGGTAACTATGGAAGTGTGCGCTCGCGCGCTCTCTCTCTCTCTCTCTCTCTCTCGCTCTCTCTCTCTCTCTCAACCACCAAGTTCCAGAGCAGGTCCCATCCACCACAGTCAGTGGCTGGCCAAGTTCACACCCACCAGTTGTTTGCAAGCTGGATAATGCCTGTAAGCCACTGCCTATCTCCAGTTCCGAAAAGCTAATTCATGGTTTGCTTGCTTATTCTCCAATGTTTCGTATCATTTTATTTTGACAATCTGGCACCTAATATAGATCCCAAAAAAGCTTGAGAGGATCTAACACTTAGGGGAAAATATGCTGGCAGTGTTTCTAACTCTCTTGGGGGGGGGGGGNAACCAGCAGCCTCTTTGTTAAGAGTGCACACTCTATCCCCTGAGCCACCTGGGCAGCAGCTCAGCTCAAGGTAGCATTTATTTTTTAACATATTATGGTACAAGAAATTTTATGTAACAAATAATCACAAAACACAAGAACAGATACAAGGTATAAAAAGTTTTATGTACCATCACAGAAGGCCAAGAACTCTTTGTCACTGTCAATATCAGAAGTATCATCTCCTTCAATTTCTACATTACCAGTGTCTTCTAAAGAGTCACTTTCCTCATCCCTGTAAACTTCATCATCCTCAGTTCCATCCATTTCCTTGCTGATGCTGCATTTTTTAAACGATTTCACAACCACTTCCTTCTTGACACTGTTCCATGATCTTAGGATCCAATCACAAACCTAGGCGATGGAAGCTTTCTTTATTCTGCCTGTAGGTGTTAAATTATTACCAACTGACTGAATCCACAATGTCCACTCTTTTCTTTATTAGGGCCGTAAAGGGCTTATTTACTGACACATCAAGAGGTTGCAGTTGACTGGTTAGCCCCCCAGGTATCACAGCAAGTTGGATTTTCAAGTCCGCTGTGATTGCTTTTGCAATTTGTGTAACATGGGCTTTGAACTGATCAAAAACAAACAAAGCTGGTTTTTTAAGTAATCCAGGCCTTCATGACCAGACTTTGTTAAACCAGGTTTTCATGCCTTCTTCATTCATCCATCCTTTTTCATGCACGTGGACAATAATTCCACTTGGAATCTCTTCTTTCGGAAACGTTTTTCTTTTAAAGATGATCATAGGTGGTAGCTTTGTCCCACCTGCACAATAGGCTA
>NW_017731784.1:321117-376323 GCF_001890085.2 Hipposideros armiger
AAGAGATAACATGTAACTATAAATAACTTTCTGGGTTGGACTAAAAATTAATTATTGTTTCTTCTTCATTTTGGCTCATTTGGGAAGCTAATGAACTGAAAGAAAAGAATTAGCTTTCACCAGACAATTCTAAAGGATTTCAGGATGTCAAAACTTGGAGTTATGAACAGCTCTGACTCATTTAGCACCACAAATTATCAAAACAAGTAAATAAAATATTAATAGTAAATTCCCCATCAAAACTGTTGAGCTGTTCAGAATCTTGATATCAAAACTCGAAGAAAATGCTCCGCCACAGAAGCAAATCACTTAATATGTTAAAATTAAATTGGTTGCCATTAATGAATATTACCATTAGGACAAATATCTTTCCATGCCTTTGCAAAAAAAAAATAGAAATTCTCTTATAAAACTGCTTCCATCTCTCAGCCAGAATAATAATAATAACAATAATAATTAATAATAATAATAATGATAGGGAGGAGGAGGACTTCTTCCTATGTGTGACTTTTTTGCAAAATTCTACCTTTACATATACAACACTCTCACCTTATACAGCAATTTTTTCCTTACAGATCTCCTTTTCCAAGTGTTCCCTGAGTAAAGGAACCAGAATGCTGCTTAAGAGTATGGACACTGGGCGCTCACAGACCTAAGTTCTATTCCAAGTTCAACTACTTACTAAGTTTGCAAGGGCAAGTAATCAATACTCTCTAAAGGCTGAGTGCTTCATCTAAATAGGGATAATAATAAATACCTGTATAGGGCTATTTGAGATTCAGTGAACTAGTATGCAGAAAATTATGTGCCCTGAGTACAGCAAGACTGATGGTGACGATGATGCCTTTACCTGACCCCACCTACTGCCTCACACAAGTCAATGCGTGTTTCTTGAGCTGAATTTCCCCACACTGCCTGCCTGATAAAGTCCTACATTTCCTAGGTAGAGGAGGTGACATTTGAGCAAAATCTTTAAGACAATCTGATGCCTTCACCTGACCACTGCTTGGAGACCCCATGGTGCTTCGTGCATACCTCTAGTCACTCTATGTGCTGCCTCTGAAGCTTGCAGCTTGCTGCATGAGGGAGAATAAAATCAGCCTTTCGTAAAACAGGCAGCTCCATTTTTCTTTGCGTTCTAGAATCAGGCATGTGGTAAGAAAACAATAAATGCTTACATTCCTGGGCCAAGCTGATGGCACCTCTAACCACTCACTGAACCCCAAGGCAGTGGTATGCCTTCCAAAGAAAGGAGACAAGGGTTTATGTTTATGTCAGATCCTTTCTCAACTTTCCAGGTTCCACTCAAACCGCCCCTCCAGCACAAGGCACTAACCAGTCCAGCCCACACGCATCCCTCCCTTTCTGAATCCCTACTATCAATTAAACACAGTCGCTCTGGTGGAGTGTATCAGTCCTGTTTCCTCAGACACCCTTGGAGCTCTGCGAAGGGAGGATTAACTAATTATAAACTCTTTTGCACAGAACAAGGACATGTAATAGGCAGGAAACAAATATTCGATGGCTTGATTTAGTCCTGTTTTCCAGTGCACTCGAAGTACTTCTGCAGAATTATCTAATTAATCCTAACTTGATGAGAAGAAAGGCATATTGGATCTGCACAGACTGGAGCCAAGGCCTGGCACCCTCCACGGTGTGAATGAGCAAAGGGTGTTCTTGCCGGCTCCGCAACAGTGCCTCTCTTTGGCCAGCACTCAATTTTTTGAACTAATGGCTTAGCACACAAAAATTAGCATTTTACACACACCGAAAACTAACTGCCAACCACGTCTTCACGACGCTGTTAACCAACAGTCACCTCTACTTTGAGTTATATTTCCTCTAATTAAATGGACTGAGAAGTAGTCCCAAGTCCCCCCCCCCAGAAAGAGGGGCGGGAACTACCATCTCCCCTTTAATCAGATAAACCTGCAAGGAAATAATTAGATCCGATGCAACTGAGACTTAACTACTCTCATTAAGAATCGCTACAGCCCGATGTATTAGCTAGACATCGCATTCCTGCACACATTCTGCTCTTCTCCTTTTTTCATAGGAAGGACTTGCAGGGATGATAGGGATGATGATGATGATGATGATGATAAGGAGGTTGAGAAGGAGGAGGAGGAGAAGGAGAAGAAAAAGAAGCCACCACCTCTATAGTCATATATTTTTTTAACTTTTCAAAATAACTTTTTAAACTTAGCGTTCACACCTAACTATTTGATATTGGCAGCCACCCTCAAGACAAGCAGACAAGATAAGACCAGGCCGTCTCACTTTACATAAGCACAGACAATCAGAGTGGCTGGCCCACGGTCCCCACCAACAAACAGCAGCAGGAAGACCCGGACCCAGCCTCCCTCCCCCTCCTCAGTGCTGTTGCACTACAGGCACACCTCAGAGGTATGGCAGGTTCGGTTCCAGACCACGGCATGAAAGCAAATATACCAATAAAGCAAGTCACATACATTTTTTTGTTTGTTTCCCAGTGCATACAAAAGTTATGTTTACACTACACTGTAATCTATTAACTGTGCAATAGCATTATGTCTAAAATCAACGTACATACTTTAATTAAAAAAGACTTTATTGCTAAAAAACGCTAACCATCATCTGAGCCTGTAGCAAATCATAGCTGGTGGAATTGAAATCATACCTTCAATTCATAAAAAACACAATATCTGTGAAAGCAATAAAGCAGAGCGCAATAAAACGAGGTATGCCTTACACCACTGACCAATGGGCTGCAATGTAGTATGTAGTTACTCAGCACCCTCCTACACCAAGGAGGACAAGACCTGAGGCAAGATAAACTTCTCTAAAAGAGAGCACCCTAGGTTTCTTAGGAAGAGGTTGGGTGTTCCTGGGGGAAAACAAAAACAAAAAACCTGCCATTCAAATCCCTTGTCTTAACCAATGTGTTTCGCCATATTGAAGGCAGGTTTCTATCCAAAATGGTTGACTGGGAGCCAAACGTGGTGTTCTAATCTTTGTTCATGCTGTCAGTCTGACATATGAAAGAAATATGAATAAAGTGACAGGATGAAAACAAAGCTCGTGGCTGGTGTGAGATACACAGACAGGGTGTTAGCCCCACATTCACTGCAACTGGGTCAAGTTAACACCTCTTTTTTCCCCTACATATGCGGTGTGGGAAAGCTATTTATAAAATGTTTTTAAACATTTAGGACCAAATAAATCAATATTGTTGGGAAACACTTACTCTGACCAGAACTCGTTCTCTTGCCTTAGTCCCATGTGCATCACAGAACCAAGAATACTGGGATGCTCTGAGACCAGGAACACAACAGATGTTGGGCAGTTTCGCCTGGAATGCCCACCCAGGCCTGCTTTCAGTCTCCACGCTGCCTGGTGACTCGGTATGAACAGGATGACAGAAGCTCAGAAGAGTGGCCTCGTGAATAACATTTAGTACCAATGTAACAAAAATAGGTTCTTCTAGAAATTACCTGACTCTGCAATTCACTTTGCTGCTTCAGGCGAAGATTTTCCGGTGTATCTGCCACCGTAGTGAAGGACTGCTTTGGGTAGTGTCTGTGGAGAAATTTTTTTTAAAGAACATAATTAAAAACTTAGGATACAAAACAATGTTTTCACACCAAGTGTCTTATCGTTCCCTTCTGTCACAATGGAAAGAGGTTCTCTCCTCTTCGCTAAGGTCATCTCTCCATCATTATTCTGGATCCCAGCCCCCTCCATTCTTATGACCCTCTATCACCCGGTTATTCTAGCTCCCCAAATTTCAACCTCAGCTTTTCTACTCTCTTAGCTACTTCCCATCAGCATCCAAGCATGCTCAAGGCTCTCCTACCTTCTACTGTCCCACTCTCTACCCCATACACCATTCCAGCATATGGTGGCTAGAATCTATTCTCTCCTTCAGCAAAACCTCCTTAAAAATAGGGTTTTTTTTTTCACTGTCCCTGCACTCCAATTCCTCAACCCTATGCTTTCTGGCCTCTAGCTTCTGTTTCCAGAAGTTTCTCTGGTCAAAGCTATAATGACTTCCTGTGGACACAATCCAACAGACATCTTTTGGTCTTCTGGCATGGCCTCCCTCCATCTTGAAATGTCATTTCCTGGCTTCTGTGTCACCACATACTCCTGGCCTGGCTTCTCCCCACCTAGCTGACCCTTCTCTGTCTCCTAAGGGCTCTTTTCTGTTGATCTCATTCATTCTCACAGCTTTGGGCAACCTCTCTATAAATGCTAATTAATCCCAAGTTTGTTACCTCTAACCCAGTGTTCTCTCCTGAACTTGAGATCCATTGGCATCTCCACTTGTGGCTATCCCACATCCACCACAAAAATCAACCAGTCTGAAACTGAATGGTCCATCATGCCACCCACCCCCAAGGCAAGTCTCTCCCCCTGTAGTCTCTCTTTCATTTATTCGTGCCCAATTGTCCAAGCCAGAAACCTCGGAGTTATTTTGACTTCTCACACATCACTCCATCACCGAGTCTATCAATGTACCTCCTAAATATAACTCTATTACACTTACTTCTCTCCTCTCCACTGCCTTTTCTTCATTAGTGACCACATTTACCTTTCAGGTAACTACAACACGTGCCAGCCTTGCCCTTTCGATCTGAAGTGCCAGAACAAACATTCTAAAATGCCCATCTGATCACCTTATTCCTCTGAGTGAAACCCTTCAATGGCTTCCCGTTGATCCGAGAATCAAGTCCAGCCTCCTGTCTTCCCCCAGGATCAGCCCTCTGCAGCCTTCTCACTCACACTCCACGCTCTGGCCATGCGTTCACCCTTCTCTTTCCCACCTCTCCCCGCTCTGCCACCATGCTGTCCTCCTGGCCTGAAACACGCATCCTTCCTCCCACCCCACTTCTCTGGCTTACTCCCCTTTATCTCTTAGGTCTCGCCTTAGATGTCACTTTCTTCAGGAAGCCTTCCTGGTCTCTCCCATGTGCCCTGGACTGTACTTTCCTTCCCGTTATAATCCTTATCATATCCATCTGTATGTTCCTGTTGACATGTCTCTGTCTCACAACACGAGGGAAGTTCTGCGGCAGCAAGAACAGGCGGTGCTGTCCTTTGTCAGAGCACACTCAGCACCTCCCAGTGTCTGGCCCGTAGTATGACTTCAATAAATATTTGTGAAGAGAAGAAAAGAAGGAGGGAGGGGAGGAGGGAAGGAAGATAAGAGAGCGAGGAGCGATAACTATCAGCCAAAGCCTAGGAGCACAGGTCAGGCTATAGTAAACTTCACCAAGTTCTATCTTACATGGGCACGCACATGCAAACACACGGACCTGCCGGGTGGGGAAGTGGGGGCTTTTCCTGCCACGTGTGGGTGAGGTCACGAACACTGATTCACGGCTGCCTCCTCCCCATGACCAGCTGGCAGTGAGGGGACATCTCTAGCTGCTGTGACTCTATCACCACAAAAGCTGTGGAACTCAGAACTGTTCCTTTGACAGCCTCCTCCCTGTCCCCTTTCCTTGGTGATATCTACCCTGTGTGTCTTCCTGTGGCTTCTCAGAAGTCCTCTATGCCTCATTGTTTCAAACCCTACTCCCCCTATAGAAAGTTCTTCTCAGCAGCTCTTTTCCTGGCTTCCCATGAGAAGGCTGATGGAATAAACATCTGTCAATGCAAATAAACTCTGAACAACCTACCAAAAGGACACTAGCATTCTAAAGTAAGGATTACACATATTTTGTAGCTCTTTGGAGTCAAATTTGTGGTAGGAAAACATATATCGATGCCTCATTTTTCCAGCATTCCTCAGGAATTAAATGTCCCACATAAGTAAAGTTTCCAGGTAACTGAAGTTAAAACCCTAGATACATTTTAACTATTTTAATTAGCATCCTTCAAAAACCTTTACATAATTCCCTGCCTTCTCAGAGTGTATACAAACCTAATTTAAATTTTATCATGATTCCTTTGGGTCATTTTAATAGATATTATCAGATCATGATATAAAGCGGTAGTGCTTTCAAAGTTTACAAGATCATGCAAATTGGTGATCATTACACTTTTATAACTGTGGGACTGGCAAGAGATCATTTCTCACACACAGCCCTCTGTCTTTCACAGCCTTCTTCTGGCTTCCCCCTTCTAACCCAGACTGAGAAACTAGATAAAGTTTGTTGCAAATGTTGGTAAAAACTAGAGTTACTGAATCAAGTGAGGAAGCTGTAGGTGCCAAGGTCCCTCCCTCTCTTTATCCTGAAGTGTCACAGACTTTGTGTTGGCCAAAACCTCGGGGCTACTTCAGAATTGCACTCCCTACACGTGAAGCTGGACAGACAACTTCAGTGTTTTACAACTTGTAACATTTACAAGTCAGTCTTGGCAAGTTGAATGTTACTGGACTTTAAAATGTAGCAACTACATATGGCTCTACTTTAAAGTGAAAATAATAGCAGCACTTGTTTTTTTCAAAATACATTCTGTAAAATAAAGTTTCACAGAGATTTTCAGGGAGTCCATGATGTTTAATTTAAATTTTTTACTTATGCTTTTAACTGCTTTAAACATTATAATAAAAATCTACTCTCAAATGTGTTACAGAAAGTTGAGCCCATTGAAACGCTACTGTACTAACTCGCAGGTTAACTCATCTGGGGGGGCGGATTTTGGGGGCACGACCTCTTCCTGCCATTTATGTTTAATTAAAACTCTGTTTAATTTTTAAACAGAGATGAATGGAAAAGTGAACTGGAGGGAGGTATAATTTGTAGCTGCTTCTCTATGAGTACACAAACTTCCTCCACATCAGGCACAAATAATTCTGTTTTTCTAAGGAAACTTCACTTGCCACCATACCTATCATTTTAAACTATTTCATGAAAATAACCTAATTGTTCTCACCATTTAACTTGACGATGATAAATGAACTTATAAAATGTATGCATATAAACAATACACCACTTTTATATGTTTAATATTGGCATCTCATACTAAATTCTATTTAGTTACGCTGAAAAAAGAAAAATTAAAAATCTTCTGCTGTGTTTTAAAAGACATACTCTGCTATCCTGGTGGCCAAAGCAGAAACCTACTAACATGCTGTGCACTATAAACAGATGACAATGCTTTGCACTTTTCCAATATCCTTTTCAATTCTAAAATTTAATGATTTTATAATAGTGGGTTCACCTATATATCACATAACTTCTCTAAAGAGGCATAACAGAAAGAAATTATCCAAAATTTTGATCTAGGAGATAAAGTTCAATTTAGTATCAATAACCAAAATAATAAAAGCTGATGGAATAAAGGAATTCATATCTGAATCTACTAGGGATACTGAGTACTATAATAGATGAAAACCTCTGGAGGTTTGGGAGGAAAGGCTTTGAAGATCCGAGTTACTTTCAGAGCTAACAAAATTCAAGAGAATAAGGTTTTGAAAAAAAGTGCCTAACAGCCAACAGAGAGTGGAACAGTCTCATGAATCGGAAATATAAGACTCAGAAGTAAGTGTAATTACAAAAATGGCAGCACACACTGCTTTAGCTGAAATATTAGTAGTTACAATATCTGGCGAAACCTAATTAATTTTGCCAAACATGACATATCTGAAAATCCAGGATTTCTCACTATCATGCCCACATAGTAATTTCTGTCTAACTAATCCAACAACACCCTGTTCTACAGTCACAGTCTCAGCTCCCACTCACCCCACCACCCCACCCACAAAAGAAAGCCACACGCAGAAATAAACTGAGGAGCCAGCGGTCCCTCATGGGATCATAGAAACAGAGAAGCAAAGCCTTTTAAAACTAACTGACGATACAATACAGTTCATTCCAGCTCTTTCCAAATACTGTATTTCAATGGTTGTAGAGGTCTTCCTAAAATACATATCTTGAATAGAAATCTTAAGGAGATAACATTTCTTCACCATGCCTAGATGAAAGACATTTCTCATTCTTTAAAGAACATAGGACAGAAGGCACAGGGGGCAAGAGAAATGGATGTTCCAAGAGAATCAGGAAAAACGTTTTAAACACACACAAAAGAAGGGGTGAATGAATTGAAGCATGAACATATTTCCTGGAAAATGTAACATGATTGTAATTGTGGGAATATGACATTTACTACACTGGGAACTGGTGGACGGATCTGAAGAATATGATGAAATGTTTAAGCATCACAAATAGAACGCTCTCCGCTGAAGTATGCAGAAACTGGATGAAACGTATGTCTCAAGATCAGGCTGACAGCTGCGACCAATCCAGACTGCCACGAAATGCTATATTCAAAATAAACAGAGGAAGAATCAAGATAATAACAGAAGACGACATCTGAAACAGCTTAAGTCCCAGCAAGAAGACTTCCAATTTTTTTTTAATCTCTGTGAAATTCAGTTAATAAGAATACAGGAGAAGTCATATGCAAATCAGTAGACCACAGCTGGTTAGAGTGAAGACAGCAGTGTAAGCAAGTGGCAACGTCCACAGAGATGGTAACGTGAAAGAACACAGCTGGACAAGTGCAAGGATCCAAGGCCTCTCACTTTTCATCCAGAGCCCAGTGGCCATGACAGCACGGGGCCAGATCAGCTGGGTTTGGCCTGGCTCTCCCACCTACTAGCTGTGTCTTTGGGCAGGTTTCTTAACCTCTCTGGCCTCGATTTCCTCATCGTAATATCAACATAATGATAGCACTTTTTAGGCTTGTTCTAAAATTAACACTTGTAAGGCATTTCAAACAATGCCGGGTTCATAGTAGGCACTCCATAAAATATCTATTATTAATAACAGTATTATTATTACTATTACTACTACTTTCTCGTTGCTCTATGGCAAAGTGACTTAACCTCGGTGTCTGACTGCCTTCATCTCTATCACGAGGATAAAATGACCCTAGCTCTCTCATGAGGTTGTTGCTAGAAGCACATTAAAGAGCTTTATAAATGGAAACTACTGTACATGTGAGATATTAGTAAACCACTCAAACATATAAAACTAAGATCTTTATGAATTTACTTATTGTAAGTCCTGTGTTAATAGTGTGGTTCTCAACGACCTTTCCAAGAAGACATTTGGCAATAGGCAATGTCTGGAGCCATTTGGGGGTTGCCACAACCAGGGGGAGGTGGTGGGGAGACAGATGCTATGGGCGTCTAGCAGTTTGAGGCCAGGAGTGCTGCTAAACATCCCACAATGCACCAGGCAGCCCCTGCACCCACCCCAACAAAGGCATCAATAGTGCTGAGGTTGAGAGTGCCCAAATTATAGGTGCAAATCTCTAAAGTTAGACGAGACCACTAATTTTAAGAATGCTAGCTCCTTCTGGCCCATCTCTAATCTTTGTCTTCATTCTCACCTCCTGACAAAGTCAAACAGCACACCAACTCCCCCTAATCCTTTTCCACACTGTGAGTCAGTGACTCCTGTCTGAGTCTTCTCTCTCATGAGCACTTAAACAAAACCTGACCACTGTGATAGTTCCATTCAAAACAGAAAATTTGAGAGCAGAACTCAGGTATCAAAAGAATGTGTTACTGGGCTGGCCGAGTGGCTCAGTTGGTTAAGAGCTTGCTCAAGAGTGTGAGCTCTGAGCAACAGGGTCGCCGGTTCGATTCCCACATGGGCCAGTGAGCTGTGCCCAAACTGAGCTGCCACTGAGCTGTCAACAGGTGGCAGGATGGCTCAGCTGATGAGAGCATGTGCTCCTAACAACAAGGTTGCCTGTTCAAGATGGTGGGCTATGTCCGCCGGCAACTAAAGACTGAACTCGGTACCTTGAGTTAAGCTGCTGCCCAAGTAGCTAAGGGGATAGAGCGTGCACTCTTAACAACAAGGCTGCTGGTTCGACTCCCACATGGGATGGTGGCTACGCCCACCTGCAAATAATTGAACACGGCACCTTGAGCTGAGCAGCCGACTGGACTTGGAGCTGAGCTTGCTGCGCCCTCCACAACTAAGATTGAAGAACAACAACTTGGATGTTCCCCTTCCCCAGTTCCCCAACACTGTTCCCCTTCCCCAATTCCCCAACACTGCTCTCCTCCCTCAATTCCCCAATAAAATCTTAGGGAAAAAAATTAAAAAAAAAAAAAGAATGTGTCATTATATCATTATTTCCTCATGGGTGCTGTGCAGAAGAGAGTTAATACAGCAGGTCTGAATGGTATATTTGAAGAGCCAGCTTACAAGGTTGGCCCTTGGCTGGTACCCAAGCACCTGGATTCCCGCCACCATTAACTGATAAGAGTGGCTCACTGTGCCTAAGCTGTTTGTACAAACAATATGATTTATGCTGAATGTGTGCCTTCCTTCTGGGAATCTGGAATTTGGGTACATGCCAGGCACAAGGTACCTCTGTGAATAGCCTCCAATAAACACCCTGGGAACTGAGTTTCTAACAAGCTGTGTTGGCTGGCAACATTTAACACACGTTGTCACAACTTGATGCTGGGGGACTTAAGTGCGTTCTGTGGGGCTCTTCCGGGAGCGGACCCTGAAAGCTTGCTCCTGGAGTCCTCTGGACTTCGCACCATCCGTCTTTTCCCTTTGATAATTTGGCTCTGTATCTTTTTGATGTAATAGATCACAGGCCATGAGTATGACTGACTTCATGCTGAGTCCTGTGAGACTACCTAGGAAATCATCCAACCTGGAGGTGGTGCTGGGGACCCCAATACAGGCCCCTTTGTGCCTAAGAACATGTCATTCATTAAAAGAAGTATATTAACATAGTTAATATATTATCTACTTTTTAAGAAAATGCAAATTTATCTCTTAAGAGCATTTAGAAGGCAAAAGTTCTGACCTCACATTATTAAGCTGGCTTTTCAGCTGTTGTTTCTGTTAGCTGAGGGCCTGATGACTGTGCTCTCAACCATTATTTTCATGCTCTGATTTAACCAAGAAATTTTATCCAAGGGCCAAGATCATAATTGTATTGGTGAGAAGGTGACAGGTTTAAACATAATTTTAAGTATTACTCCAAAATCTGAACAACTGCATTTTGTAGCAACGACGATTGTTTCATACCATTCAAAATTATTTTTAAAGAATGAAAGAAAAACAAAACATTTTTAAGGCCGGCCGAGTGGTGCGTTGGTTAAGAGCTGGCTTGGGACGCCAGAAGGCCCTAGTTCGGATCCCACATATGAGGGCCAGTGACACTGCCCTCTACAGCTAAGATGCTGAACAACAGCTCAACCTGGAGCTGGGCTGCCATGAGTCCCCAGCGACGGTGTAGGCTGCAGCCCCTGTGGCAGTGGGTTGCCATGGGCTACCATGTGTAGCCAGCAGCCAGCGTGAGTGGCCAGCAGCCGCAGTGAGCTGCCATCCAGAAGCCGGCTACTGATCTGCCTCGCCCGGGAAGAGCGCAATGATGGTGCCAACTTGGGCCAGTGAAGCAACGTCCTCCACAACTAGACTGAAGAACAAAAGGACAGCAACTTGTCTGTTCCCCTTCCCCCGATTCCCCAGCGCTGTTCCCATCCTCCAATTCCCCAATTAAAAAAAAATTGTTTTAGATACAGTCCCTGAGAGAGATTACCACCACCAGATCCCCTATAAAGCCACTTATAAAGAATGCACTTCAGCAAAAAAGAAAATAATTCCAGAAGTACAAGCTAAAATACAAAATGGAATGGTCAACAAATAAAATGGTAAGTGCCTATGAGTGTACACATGGGTGCACACACATGCATGTGTACACACCTACACACTGTGTGGAATAATAACAATGTCTACTATCTGATATTATTTTTAAAGAGTAAGCTAAAATACTGTACAGTAAGATGGAAGGTAGTATGAAAATTAAAGTATTCTAAAATTCTTCTATTCTTCATGAGAAAGGTTAGGATATTATTGATTTTCAGACTTCGTTTAAATTTAGACTTTGATAAAATTTTAAGGGTAACCATAAAAAATGGAAATATAGTACATAAATTCAAATCTTATAGAAGGGAAAAATCTAATTTTTTTAAAAGAATCAAAACTCTCACTCAATACAATATAAAAAAACAAGGAAAGAGGATAGTAAGAAACAGAAGCAAAGAATAAATAGGACAAATAGAAATCTAACAATTGGAAGAAACAATTCAATAATCATAAAAATATAAATGGGTTAAATTTGCCAGCTAAAAGACCAATTATTATCATTCTTTTAAATTCCACTGCAAAATAGCTATATTAATATAAGACAAGTATATTTTTAAAAGAAAGGCATTATTAAGAATAGAGACACTACATAATGATCAAGGCTAATGTCACCAAAAAAACTATCATACTATATATAAATGTATATCTGAAAAAAACTTGTGTGTGTGTGTGTGTGTGTGTGGAATTGGTGATAATACTATTAGTCAAGTCTCCACACAGGGGTGGTACTCCATCTATCTAACAACCAGTACATAATGGGTGCTCAGCAGTCAAAAAGGATCTCTGATCAGGCCCCGCCATGAATGACTGGCAGGACTTACCAGTGTGTACCAATGACTGCCAGTCTGCCTCTAAGTTCTCCAACATGCAGGAAAAAGCAGGATGCCAACATGTGCCATGTGGAATGAGAGCAGAATAATAATAGGAAAGGAAAACTCTCTGTTGTGATACTGACTCTTTATTCATGGACTCCTAACCCATCTGATAGAACTTCCCCAAGGATGCCTGCATTTGAGCCCAGAAGTAGTGAGAAAAGGTAACAGCATGAAATGGGTAGGGGCAGAGAGGCAGGATGAGAATGGAGGAGGAAAAGATAGAGAAAAAAAGACTATAATCCAGACTGGGATCAACTATTGCATACTAAACATGAGAAACAGCCACTAACACTATCAACGACCTTCGGGAAGAAAAAGTGTTTGAGAGGAAGGAGCCCAAGGAGCCCAGTGTTCTGCACAGAAGGGTTTCTGATGGCAAAGGTACAACAGGAACAAACACAGTATGAGGACACACAATCCAGGCCTAGCTATGAAGACTGGACTAAGCCATATCTACTTGTGAAAGGATGCGGGACCCCGGGGACAGGGGAGATTGAGCAACTCCAGATAGAAACACTAACAGGTGCATTTATATCTATGAGAGGTGATAAAAAAAAATACAGTGAATGCTTAAATTTTTTTAAAAAATTTATGACAGTAAAAGATACATTGCCATTAGTTCCCCTCAAAATACTCCTCCTCGCTTTGAACACACTTATCCGATCGTTTTTGCCATTTTCTGAAGCAGTTCTGGAAGTCCTCTTTTGTGAGTATCTTTAGTTGCGCTGTCGTGGCTGCCTCCATGTCCTGAATCATTTTGACTTTGGGGAAGAGCCAGAAGTCGCACAGTGCCAGATCGGTGAATAAGGTGGATGAGGACATACCATAATGTTTTTACTTGACAGAAATTGCCATATACCAGGAGCGATGTGTGACCCGGAGCATTGCCATGATAGAGGATGATTTATGGCACACTTTAAAACACACCTTCTCTCAACTGTAGCTCACACCTGACTGACTGCACCAAACAAGTTGAAACTTGTCACAAGCTGTTACTGAGGTTCAATGTGCCACTTCCCATATTGAAGATCCCTGCCTTTCTGTTGGATGGCACTCAGCAGCAGCATTCACTGTATTTTGTGATCACAACGGAAAGGCTCCGTGTCACACATCACTCCTGGTATATGGCAATTTCTGTCAAATAAAAACATTATGGTGTGTCCTCATCCACTTTGTTCACCAGATCTGGCACCGTGCAACTTCTGGCTCTTCCCCAAAGTCAAAATGACCATGAAATGTAAACGTTTTGAATCGATTCAGGACATCGAGGCAGCCACAACAGTGTAACTAAAAATGCTCATGAAAGAGGACTTCCAGAACTGCTTCAAGAAGTGGCAAGAACAACAGGATAAGTGTGTTTGATGCGAGGGGGAGTATTTTGAGGAGGATTAATGGCAATGTGTCTTTTACTGTAATAAATTTTTTTATTTAAACATTCACCGCATCTTTTGATCACACCTCGTGTATTGCACTGTGTTCTCCCCCAAAACTCAAATGTTAACAGATTTGTTTAAGGAAGACTTCCTCCAATGCCTAGAAAATCTGAACTGAAGCCAGCTCCAAGCTGCCACAGCAAGAATAAAAAACAGCCACACACTTTCCTTTGTAAATGCTTTTGCTGCCTGAGCACACTTTGCCAGACACATCACGGGGGTTCTCCTACCATTTTCTGTCCCACCTGGAACCCACATCTCAGAGGGCTGAACGCCCAAGAGTCAAGCACTGGGATTTCTTTACTCGGATCTCCAAGGGCCAAGCATGTGTGCACTCACACTCCTAGTTCTCATTTCTATTGGGTTGTCGGAAAAGTCATGACACGTTTTTGCAATGAAAAACACAGAAAAAATATGTCATGACTTTACTGACAACCCAATATTTCATTCCCCAAAAGAATATATTAAAACTCACACTCATTGTATTGGGAAGATTTTTTTTGTTAGTTCAAGAGCCATAAAGGAAAATGACACGTTACATGAGAGAAGGAGAAAACCTGGATGTTTTTTTTCCCTTGAACAAAAGTTCCTAAGAAATTTCATAATTATTAATAATTTGCAAAAATAAACCTACTTTGGTTATCTTTTCAGGTGTGTAAAAGTATACAAATTAAGAAATGTTCATATAAAATGGTTTAAGACTCAGATGATAACATGAGTAAGTGAACAATTCTACTATTCTAATATTCCAGGGGAATCATCATTTAACAGGTAGAGGAATTTTAAGGTATTATCTGTTTTTCATGTTGGGGTCAATCTGGGCATTTTCCACCGAATAGAACCCCTTAAGTAAAAATTTGTTAGTGGATGACTAACAAATGCATTATTCAGCATCTGCCAAAGACATATTATAATTCTCCTCATGATATTCTTCGGGTTTCACCAGCTTCTTTCACTATCTGATTATGTCATTGATATGCTGTTTATCATGAAGTTCCTACCATAGCCATCATCTCCTTCTTCAACTACTAGTCTAGTTCAACCATTAGTCTTCTTCCCAGTAGCGCCTCCATAAACAACTCACATACAGTGCTGCTGGTTGCAAAATGTCAATTTTGATGATTAAAGAAAAACAAAGACAGTGAATGAGAGAAAGTTAATGGGGAACGCTCTTCAGAAAGGAGGCTTATGAGAGCTGCTGGTAGGTGACATGAAAGCGAAAAATGGATTATGATAATGTAGGCCTCCCGTACGTGAAATACAAGCCCCGGCTGAAAGGAAACACCGACACAAATGCTCGCTCTCTAAAGGGCAGTCAATAACTTGTCTAACGATTTACCAAATTCTCTTTCTGGCTGGAAAGGTCAAGCAACTTGCCACCTTTTGATTTACTTCCTCGGCAGGACTCCATTGTAACTTCTATGGTGTATTTACAAAAGAGGGCATTATCAAAGGGATTACACGGTAAACCTGACCCACCACACTCTGAAATGCTTATCAGCTGCTGGAACATGTCACCTAGATTTTGAAGTACAGTGTCAAAGGTGAGAAATTAACACACACACACACACACACACACACACACACACACACACACACACACACACACACACACACACACACANCACACACACACCTAGATGTTTTTTAAGAGAACTATAAACTAGCGGAGGAGACTTCCCTATGCCTGTCGCCAATGTTGACCATGGGAATATACAAACAGGGAAGTACGCATGGCTGAGCAGCTCTGTGATTTGTGCCCAGGAACACCAAATGTCACTGGGGATGACAGCCGAGAGGAACACATGCAGATTTGGGACTCAAATAGCTAAAGCATCACTATAGTCTGAAAAATATTAAAAACAAAGTCTATAAGAAAACAGAAGATTAGAACCACACAGAAGATCGTATCAGATTCCTTTGTTAAAAAAATAATAAATATAGTACCTATAGTAAATGCTCAATATCAATAAAAATAATTACTTCAAAGCCTAAAGAAGGGGGGAACCATAAAATTATCCTATTTTTAAGAAAAGGCCTATGCAACACCAAAAATGTAACATTACACTAGCTTGCATATTTTCCATAAAAATGTTATAGTCTTACAGATAAATTTATGACTGAGAAATAAATTGTGGGAAACTAATACTAATAAAAATAATAATAATAACAGGAATACCCACCACTGGCATCCACTTTTTCTGAAGGATCCAAGAAAGACCCAACATTCTTTTCAACACAGCACCCTTGGCAGCCACCAGCAAACATCCTGGACCACAGGCTAAATCTCTCTGCTATCTATAGATTCTACCTATTTGACTATTTGACCTATTTGACAATTTGCACATCAGTTGTTTCTTAATGTCTCAGGCTATTTCAAGAAACTCAAATCTAACTAACCACTGGCCTGCACTATGCAATCAGAGAAATAGTCTTACAGAGAGAGGGGAACTCTTCAACATACTTCAATTTGTTCAGTTCCAAACTGTGTACTTCCAAACTGTAAATTGAATTCACTTAATGTGGTTTTGCAGAATAGGCTGACTGAGGGAAAACAACAGAAAGGTACCAGAATTGGCACCTTTCACATGGGTATTGTTAAAAGAAAATGGACTAATTGTTGTCGACAGCATCACCAACTACTGCGTCCCTTACAGGTCCTGCTTGCCTCTTCAAAGCAACTCGCTAAGCAAGTCACACTCCTTTCCTGGATAGCACAAAGCAGAATCTAACCACAGAATAGATCAACTCTTCTTTAAATGTACTTTTTTTCCTGGCTATTGATTATATAATTAAACTAAAAACCAATAGGTCATTAGACTTCTGCTGTGTTCAGTGACTTGGATCAGGAGAAAGACGTGCAGCTTTAAACCTTTTCCATCACAGGTTAATGGCACAGGAAGAAAGGAAGCACTTTGTGAAAGGTCTGAACTAAGTGCCATATTGTAAAAGGAACACAGTTACTACCTTCAGAATTGTAGCTGTAATATGTTTGACTCACAGAACTTGGATATATACTGTTGACTCAAATGGCAAACCAAGCGCCTCCTGCCTACTTAGGCCAGTCAGCTTCCTCTTCATCCATAAAAGTGGACTGACAGCCAATGAACCCCCACCGTTTAAGAAAATCCAATCGCAAGAAAAAGGACAAAGGTGTAAATAGGAGGGAGAGAGTGTGTGTGTGCACAAGAGAATGCAGCAAACTGGAGGAAACAGATAATGCATGCATGCACACTCTGAAAAACATTCAAGAGGACATGACATCATATTACGTTGAATATTACATAATCAAGTTACATCAACAACATAAGAACCAACTGTTATGGGGGAAAGAGGGAAATAAAAAACACCAAAGAGCTACTAGAAAATTAAAGAATAAAAATATACTTATTGAAGTTAGTGGCTCATGTGGGCTGGGGTGGGAGGGCCAGTTGACTACAAAGGGGTGTCAGGGGAGAACATTTTGGAGCAATGCAAATGTTCTGTATTTTGATTGTGGTGGTGGTCATTTGACAATACTCATATGCATCTGTCGTAAGTCACAGACTCACACTCCAAAAAGAATGAAATTTACTCTATGTAAAATTTAAAAATTTAAAAATGTATGGCTGTTAAAATAAAATAGCCAATGGGGAGATGGAATAATGAGATGAACAGGAAAACTAGTTTTCTTCAAAATAAATGGGGGGGGGGGAACCTCCCATAATGGAGAGCAAAAGATAAAGAGATAGACAATATGAGAGAAAAGTTAAGAAATCTGTAAGCAAATGCATTTAATAAGAGGCTCAAAAACAAGAAAGGGAATAAAGAACCACTTACATCTTCAGCTCTAAAGGGAAAACTAAGTGCCCAGCAGAAAAAGCAAAAAATCTCTCTCAAACACACTCTAGTGAGACTTTAGAATCCTAAAAATAAAGGAGAGGGAGAGAGGGAGAGAGGGAGAGAGGGAGAGAGGGAGAGAGAGAGAGAGAGAGAGAGAGAGAGAGAGAGAGAGAGAGAGAGAGAGAGAGAGAGAGACACGTTTGCCCACAGTGTTATAACAGCATCTATCTTCTCATTGGCAAAATCATGCCTTTGAAATTTTGAGGGAAAATAGTTTTATAACCTATAAAACTGAGGACAAAACAATGACATTTTCAGTCAAGTCGACTCAAGTTTGCAACCTATGCACCCTATTTTTTTTAAATATTAATATAGATTTTCCATGATAAGGAAATGTAAAATATACCAAATTCAGTGGCAGCTGAGAACAACCTAAAATGGTGTTTTTAAAACTCTGACTAGAGCCCACTGTAAGACCAGCATCTTACCCCACAGCCCAGGACACACACACATGTATACAAAACAGAAATTTCAAGACAATACCGACACCTGTTTTATGTGATATCCTCTAACATTTTCTACTTTGTTCTAGTGTATTTCTTTTTTATTTTTTAAAGCTAGTCTTTTTTTTTTTTTAGTTTTACCAACTTTCTCTCACATTTTTTTTCAATTAGGTTAATTATGTTTTTATTATTATTATTAATTTCAGGTGTACAAAACAATGCAATAGTTATCCTTTTCACCCCTCACAAAGTGAAAACCCCCCTCCCCCCATCTACTGACCTCCCACCTCTGATATCATACATATCTATTACAATTCCTTAATGTTAATCTTGACCCACTAAATCAATGTCCTGACCCAGTCATGGGTTTAATCCAGAGTTTGAAAAATACAGAACAGAAGCAAAGCCAGAAAAAAAAACTGAATAAATGAACTATAAAAAATCTGAGGACCCACTGAACCTCGACACGTGGGAACTCCCTGTTGCCCAGCAGAGGTGAAATGGTATAGGATTATGTAGCTGGAGAATGTTATGAAATAACCAACTGTTTTTTGTCCTCCCAGTATTTCCCCTCCCATCGCCCCCACCTCTCACTCACTCTCTCTCCTTTCAGAGTTCACAGACTCTGTGGGGGATGACAGAGAAGAAAGCAGAAAGCTAGTCCCTGCTTTTGTACTTCCTGATGCCTGAAACCATTAAGGAAATTGCACTGGGTGCCCCTTGAAGGAAAAACATCACAGAGAAAGTGCCCTTAAGAGAATATCACTCAGATGAGGAGGGGAGGGGAATAAAGAGAACAGAGGGGACTGTGCACCCGTAGACCAGGCTCAGAGCCTCAAGTCCATGCACAGAGAGCCATGCACAGCTCTGAGAGGCAGTGGCCTTCGGGGGACAAGACTAGGCTATGCTGTGCCCTAGTGTGCGCTCTGAGACAGGACACGGAACCACTAGAACCGAAAAGGCCATGGACACAAAAACAAGAGACATCTCAGAGGTGACCTGTGTGGGCCTGGGATTGACAGCTGGACAAAAAGGCCAAGATGGGCCCCCCTCCAGGGTCCTGGCAGTACACAACCCCCAACAATTTAGCCACAATCCCAGTGAAGAGGGGCTGGAAGCCCTCATTTACTGATATTAAGTTTTCATCACCCCACCTGAATGCGGGCTTTAATAGAAATTAAGTAGTTACAGGAAAATAAAGTTCCATTTCCAGTTCACTTCAGCTCAGGACTAAGGTGACAATTACACTTTCTTCTTAGTGGACCAAACCACACATACAATTCACCCATGAAGATTATTTACATAATCCATACTTTCAATTCTGTTTTTTATAAGATTTAATTTTGTAGGATCAATCTATAAACAAAGCACAGAAAACATAACTATAATTACTGCATAAATGTAAACATTATAAATATAGAGCTTTTCACTGCTAAAAGGGTGAATATCAATAGATAAAGCAAAAGCTTTTTCTCATTAATTTTTAAGCATTTATAGGAACCTTGAGACCAAAAATACTGAGAATCACTGATTTAAACCATTGTTAGTGAAGTTTTCTTTGACTTTAAATCACAAACATTCCTAATCAACAAAATTATTTACTGGACTGAAGTAAAAGTTACACATGAAAGAATTCTAGTTTTAGACTAGATTTTACTTATTTATGAGATTCAGAAAGTTCAGATAAGGAATTTGAGTGTTTTGCTCTAAAAAAAATAATTTACTGCTAAAGATTTTTTGGGAGGTCTGAATTTTCAGATTCTAAATCAGTAAGGTTCAATTTAAGGAGATGGTACTTATTGTCTGAAAAGATTTTAGTGGTTAATATTAAATAATGTAGATTTTAATCACCTTACTTATTATTATTTAATTTTCAAATAACTCATTTTCCCTCTTACCCCAAAACCCAAGACCCCCATTGCAGCCTTTGTATTCAGTTTATATTCCATTTCTTTTTTGGACTCTGAATAACCTGCCAGCTTCATTTCAGAGCTACAGATGCTTCCTGTATCAAAAGCTTATTTACAAAGATACTCTGGCATCAATACTGCAATAGCTCTGTGAAGACAGAATAGAGACGAAGCCAACCTGCCAATAAAACTGAGGGAAGATTCAGGCCACATGGGAAAAGCCAAGGAGACAAGGGGGGATTTTTACTTGAAAGAAATATTGCTTTTACTAAAAACAAAAAATAAAAACAGTTATGCTGATTTAGTTTAGGGCCCCTTATTACCAACCTTCAGCCCATTCTTCAATTCATTTCACTTAAAATAACTAGCAAAGTTGCACAAAGAGCTTTACCGCAGTCCCTTTCCTATGAAAGATCTAATGCTAACAACCACCTACATTTATGGAGCACTTAACTGTGGTGCCAGGCACTACTCCAAAGACTTGTATTCAGTATCTCATTTAATCCTCCCAACAACCTATGGGGTAGGTACTCTTATCACCCAGCTAGTAAGCGTAGGATACAAAAATCTAACACAGTTCTTTCTGTCCCACCAGTGGAGTGCTGGAGCCAGCTCATACTGCCTCGTGAATCTGATTGTTAAATCTGGGGGAATTTAGTGAGCAAGTTGTTAAATGCGGTCACTTTTAAAAATTTAATTATACAAACTTAATTTAATTATAATTAAATAAATTAAATCACAAGCAAAGGTGATAAATACTCAAATGTCAGCACTTCCTAATTCTTTTCCTACTTTGTATTATACTCGTAACCTATGCTCTTGACATTACTTACATCTGCTGTATCCATCAAGGCAAATACTATAGAATGCATGCTATTGTGTTCCTCTTCTTAACTCCCTGTTCTGTGATGTCAGGTTGGTGGCTTGAAATTAACCATGGTGGGAGTATTTTCACCACAGAAAATGGCAAATACTGCAAATCAAGCCTTTTGTTCCCCTAGACATCAGGTTGCTAAACATTTACCAGGACACCCCTGGAATCCTCGTGCAGACCACAAGCTCTTACCTCTACAACTTTCTCTTCCACCTGACAAGTATTATTCATTAATTTTGATTAACAGGAACAAATGGTTTCCACAGAGAGGCTTTGCTTTTACTTAGAAAATTAAACCACATGAAAAGTAAAAGTACTTCACACCATTGAACCATTTAATTGGGTTCTCAGAGGAAAACTTAGCCTTTCTGGTTCAAAAAATAACATCCCAAGAAATAAAAGGGGGAAGGGGAAGACTGCTCTGTAAACAAACAAGAAAGGAATAGATTTCCACCAATATTTTCCTATAACCTACTTATACAGCTTCTAGAAGACTTAAATCTCACAGAAGTGGTCAACTTACTCAAAAACAGTAAAATTTGTATCTTAAAAAGGGTCTTTTTAAGAGCTCAGTAACACCATTTCCTCACTCCATACTATCACCCTTCCGTCTGATGCTTCACATCCAACAGATGGAGCCATTTTTGATGCTTCCCTTGTTTCAGTAAAATGGAGCAACACCAACCAGTTGTCAATCGGCAAAAAGACAGCACTTGACATTGACTAATTTAGAAGCAGGCTTGTCAGAAGTTTGAAAGCCTACAATCATAAAATCCCAAATCTTCAAGTGTTCTTTCTATGCATGATGAGCAAGACAATTAGCTCCTTTCCTTAATACTTAACTTTCCCATTTAAGACAGAGAACTGCTAGATATCATTCTCCAAAATTTAATTTACCCTGTAACAAAATAACATGATGTGACTCAATCTGTGCATGTAGACACATATATATGGTTAAAGGAATTATCTTATTAATTTATTTATAAACTAGATACTCTTTTTACTCAAAAAGAATCATCATGGAAAACACTCATAATGTGAATAGTGCAGATGGAAATATTTTAATACCATCATCTTTCCTGCGGAGGGGGTTGCATGTGTTGTAACCGTCACTCCTCAGTATAATATCTGTGAAGCCAGAACATTGGAGTCTCCCAAACCTTCATTCTTTCAACAACTAATTATTAGGTATTTAACAACAATGTTGTTATATTTATTCAACATAGAAGCAGCAACCTACATAATCATATATATGATTGCGTACTTGTTTTCTATTATCACCAATCAAATATAAAATAAATATAGATGTCCAAGTTCAGGGTGAGAGGAGAGAATTACAGTAGTACCCCCTAATATGCGGGGGATACATTTCAAGACCCCCACTGGATGCCTGAAACCACAGATAATACTGAACCCTATCTATAGTATGTTTTGCCTATAAATACATACCTATGATAAAGTTTGATTTATAAATTAGACAATTTAACAGATAGAAGACACATTGGTACCGTAGATCTTAGCAACCTGAGCATACAATTTTTTTCTTTCCACATTAAGTCGAGAATGTTAACCTTTTCACTTAAAAAAAGCACTTTACAGCTTCTCTTTGGCATATCAGAACTGCCAGCATCATTACTCTTGCACTTGGGAGCCATTATTAAATACCTAGAATAACGGTGACTTGGACACAAGTACTTTGAAACCTCGGCAGTTGATCTGATAACCAAGACAGCTACTAAGTGATTAACAGGTGGGGAGCATATACAGTGTGGAGACGCTGGACAAAGGGATGGTTCATGTCCTCAGCCAGACACAGCAGGATGGAGCGAGATTTCATCACACTACTCAAAAAGGTGTGCAATTTAAAACTTACGAATTGTTTATTTCTGGATTTTCCACTTAATATTTTCAGACCGAGGATAACCACAGGTCGCTAAACCCTCAGAAGGCAAAACCATGTATAAGGGGGCGCTACTGTATAAAGTGAGTTATACACACCCTGACCCAGTAACCTATATCACAACATACATACCACTACCTGAAGCTGCTTTCTACAGAACTGCTTTGAAACAAGGGTTAAGATAGTTCTTTAAAAAGGAAGCTGAGGTTGGATAATATGATCACAGGCCAATGTTCCCTACACAATGCTCCATGGAACACAAATTCCATGGGAAGTTAAAAAAAAAAAAAGCTGTTGTTCAAAAAAAGAGGGAGGGGGTGAAAGGTTCTCTCATCAAGTATATTTGGGTAATGATGACTCAACAAATTTAAACAAGATTTTTACTGGAATATCTTACACAAACAGTGCTCCTCAGGACATATCCTAAGAAATGCTTATTGATCAGCACTTTAGCCTAAGTATGTACCTCGGAAAGGAAAGTTTAAAAGAATAGAAAATAAATTCATATCACTGTCGAAAGATTCTTTGCTCAGCACTGGGATTTCCTTTTTTTTTTTTTGTATCATTTGCTACTTTGTTTTAATAAAATGGAAAATGTCCATTTTGGATGGTCAATAAAAGAAGTATACATACATTTTTAGTCCATCTCCTGTAGTTTTATATTTTCAAAGAAGCATGATTTACAGAATAAAAATGTTATGAATCTGTCTGCCTCTTCAGATATACCAGAAGTTGATCACTAATGACATCCTGATAAGGAAAAAGCCACAAATTTTAACTACGGGAAAAGCAGAGCATATATTTAGTCACTTTTACTTAATACTTTTTAAAATGTCTTGCTGATTTACCCAGCAACAAAAATAAAAGATTGTTGCAAGTCACATACATTGATAACGGTCATGAGCAAACTGATGATTGGAACATCCTGCCAAAATGTCTGCTAATACTTGAACAAATCACATCCTCTCTGGGAGCTCTATTCCCAAGGACAGAAAGGCACTTGAGAAGGGACAGAAGGCAATAAAAATATCCAAGTGGCTCTGCAATATTTTACTTATTTCAAAAGAATGATCTGTCAATAAAGCAGCCACATTTCTCCTAAGCTCATTCAATAACAAATCACTTTGTATTTAGTACCTTCCCAAATAAAGCTATTAAAATGACTCTTTTTTTTAAACATACTTTACTTTATCCTATCAATAAATTAAGGTAGAGATGAAGTAAATATTGGCTAACTACATAGTAGGGACCAAACAACGTGCTGGAGTTTTATGGCAATCTGTACCTAAAATAACCTAAGCAACCACTGTGTGAATCAGAAAAAATGAGTCTTAATTCTCTGTGACCTTGACCAAGTCACTTCATCTCAAGAGGCTCCCTTTCCTCATATTGTAAAGGGGGATTGTAATACCTTTCCTGCATGCCTGCATGTTATTGTCAAAGGCCATCCATTGAAATAAATTATGGAAGAATATACAAATTTTAAGTATTATCCACTTTGCCAAGAGGGCCACTTTCATCCCAGTGATACTGCCACAGAACTCATAAGCTTCTCTTCTTTGTGGGGCACACAAGCACCACAGAATATTTATACAACTAACAAATCCAGAATCTACTCAACAAAAGGTTTCTGTATGTCACAATATCAACACATTTCAATGCAAAGTGAGGAGTTTTCCAGGACAAAAATTTCCGCTGTGGCGGCCTCACCAAGAGGAACATCCTGCACCGCATTCTTACAGCATCCCTTGTCATTTGCATGGGCACTTGTTTTCCCCTCACATGCTGTCCTGAAAGAGATGGTATCCCATCCGTCACAGTGACAGCCCCACATCGAAGATCAATGTAATCTGCTTATTGACTTCTGAATACCAAATTCCTCCAAGGAGAGTCACAGATCCACAACATGCTGGGGAGACATGGCTGGGAAACATGTAAATACGGATATGCCCTGACAGCTCCTGATGGCTGCCACTCAGAAAATCTCCCAGAGTGCACTTCTTCCTCCAGGGCCATGCTTCTCTTAACCATGAAATTTCTCATCCCACTCCCCCACCCCCTGCCCCAAAATAAATACATAAATAAACTAGATAACAGACAGCAAACAATAGATTTAGTGCCACTTGAGTCTTAAAAACACAGATGTGGTAAAGATGTAAATAGTTATTGTATTAGGGCTATCCAGAGAAACAGGATGATTGATGGATGGATAGATGGATGGATGGACCTTCAACTGATTGCATGAGGCCCACCCACATTATGGAGGATAATCTGCTTTACTCAAAGTCCACTCATTAAAATGTTAATCTCATCTAAAAAAATACCTCATAGCAATATCTAGATTAGTGTTTGACCAAAAACTGGGCACCATGGCCTAGCCAAGTTGATACATAAAATTACACATCACAGCTGCTTTTCATACTGGGGGTATGTTTTTCACAATGGGGCTAGCTACTGTCTGACAGGCTCATCTCACCCAGGGCCTGGGACCCTCTGCTTGGCATTTTCAGAGAAGAGATTTTACCAGTTCACTGAGGATTTAAGTAAGAACCTAGTGCATTTCTGTATTCCAACCAAGCTCCTAAGACTGACCTGACCACAAACCAGCAACAAATCCAACAATAATAGTGAGACACCACACACTCCAGGGCCCAGAATGTCATCTATGCAATCTTCATAGCTTTGCTTCTACTATCCCTCTCTCTTCCATCTGTCTACTGAAATCTTTTTATTCCTTTAGGACTCTGGTCAAATGCCACAATCTCTGATACCTTTCCCAGTCCACTCATCCAAATTAAGCCACCCACCCATGCTGCCATGTTACTCCCTCACTTCCTCCTGCTCTGTTGCTTGGTGGCTGTTCTCATGTTCCCACCGCCCCCCTAACCCCACCCCTCTGCAGTGATATCATCTGGTTCTCTGGAGGTCAGGGCTGTGTTCCACAACTCTTCTCTAAAGCGGGGAGCAGGAGGCCACTTAGAGGCAAAGTGAATTGTATATTACAGAAATACTCCCCTCCTGATAGTTCTTATAAGTTTAAGCATTAGTTCTTATTGGTATAAATCCTCAATTAGCTAGAAAACTGCCTCTCCAAAATGCCTCCTCCCTGGAGACTGAGGGTATCTGAATCCTCAAGAAACCAAAGTGAAATGAACTAATCAGAAAGAGAATTAATAAAATACTTCCATTTACAATTACATAAAATAAATAAATAAATAAAATACTTAGGAATAAATTTAACTAAGGAAGTAAAACACCTGTACTCAGAAAATTGTAAGACATTGAAGAGAGAAATTAAAGAAGATACAAATAAATGGAAACATATACCATGCTCCTGGATATGAAGAATTATTGGGTTGTCAGAAAAGTCATGATGCATTTTTGCAATGAAAAACATAGAAAAAATACATCATGACTTTTCAGACAACCCAATAATATAGTTAAAATGTCCATACTACCCAAAGCAATATACAGTGTGCCAAAAAAATGTACACACATTTTAAGAAAGGAAAAAACTATATTAAAATTATGCTGATGGTAACCATTCTGAGCACCTCTTGTAATTGCAGAAGTCAAACATAACTTGTATTCATCTTTTGTTATCGGTATATATTGAGTATTACAATTAATAGTTTTTTTTCCTTTCTTTAAATGTGTATACATTTTTTTGGCATCCTCTGTATAGACTGAACACAATCCCTATCAAAATACCAATGACATTTTTCACAGAACTATTATAAATAATCCCTAAATTTATATTATAAATTTAAAAGACCCCAAATAGCCAAAGCTGGAGGATGCACACTACCTGATATCAAATTATCCTACAGGGCCACAGTAATCAGAACAGCATGGTATTGGCATAAAAACAGACACATGGATCAATGGAACAAAATAGAGAGCCCTGAAATAAATCCGTGCTACATGGTCATTTGATCTATGACAAAGGAAGCAAAAATTGACATTGGGGTAAAGATAGTTTATTTAATAAATGGTGCTGGGAAAGCTGGACAGATACATGCAAAAAAAAGTGAAACTAGACCACCTTCTCACTCCATATACAAAAATAAACTCAAAATGGATTAAAGACTTAAATGTAAGACCCCAAACCATAAAACTCCTGGAAGAAAATATAGTCGGTATACTCTCAGAAATTACCCTTAGTAATATTTTTATTGATGTATCTCCTCAGGTGAGGGAAACAAAAGAAAAAAATAAGCAATGGGACTACATCAAACTAAAAAGTTTTTCACGGCAAAGGAAACCATCAACAAAACAAAAAGACATCCTACTAAATGGGAGAAGATATTTGCCAGTGATACACCTGATAAGGGATTAATATCTAAAATTTATTTAAAAACTCATACAACTCAACACAAAAAAAAACTAACAATTAAAAAATGGGGGGCCGGCCGAGTGGCGCAGTGGTTAAGAACTGGCTTGGGACGCCAGAGGGCCCCGGTTCGGATCCCACATATGAGGGCCAGTGACACTGCCCTCTACAGCTAAGATGCTGAACAACAGCTCAACCTGGAGCTGGGCTGCCGTGCGTTGCCGGCGACGGTGTAGGCTGCAGCCCCTGTGGCAGTGGGTTGCCATGGGCTACCATGTGTGTAGCCAGCAGCCAGCGTGAGCGGCCAGCAGCCGCCGTGAGCGGCCGTCCAGAAGCCGGCAACTAATTTGCCTCGCCTGGGAAGAGCGCAATGATGGTGCCAACTTGGATCAGAGAAGCAACGTCCTCCACAACTAGACTGAAGAACAAAACGACAGCAACTTGTCTGTTCCCTTTCCCCCAATTCCCAAGCACTGTTCCCATCCCCCCAATTCCCCAATAAAAATCTTTAAAAAAAAAAAAAAAGGGAAGGGCCAGCTGAGTGGCTCCCTCAAGAGTGCGAGCTCTGAGCAACAGCAGTTTGATTCCCAGCCCAAGCTGAGCTGCTACTGAGCTGCCAACAGGTGGCAGGATGGCTCAGCTAAAAAAAAAATTGGCAGAGGACCTGAACAGACATTTCTCCAAAGAGGACATACAGATGGCCAATAGACATATAAAAAGATGCTCAACGTCACTCATCATCAGGAAAATGAAAATTAAAACCACAATGAAATATCACCTCACTCCTGTCAGAATGGCGATCATCAATAAATAAACAAACAAGTGTTGGCGAGGGTGTGGAAAAAAGGGAACCCTCGTGCACTGTCGGTGGGATTGGAAATTGGTGCAGCCACTATGGAAAACAGTATGGAGGTTCCTCAAAAAATTAAAAACAGAACTACCTTATGACCCAGCAATTGCACTCCTGGGTATTTATCCAAAGAAATTCAAAATATTAATTCAAAAAAATATATGCATCTCTGTTTACTGCAGCACTATTCACAATAGCCATGATATAGAAATAACCAAAATGCCCAACAATAGATGATTGGATAAATAAATTGTGGTACATTTATGCAGTGGAGTATTACTCTGCCATAAAAAAGAGTGAAATCTTACCATTTGCAACAACATGGATGGGCCTAGAGGATATTATGCTAAGCGAAATAAGTCAGACTGAGAAAGACAAATACCATATGATCTAACTTATATGTGAAATCTAAAGAACAGAATATTGAGCAAACAAAACAGAAATAGACTTATAGATACAAAGAACAAACTGATGGTTGCTAGATGGGATAGGATTTGGGCGGATGGGTGAGAAGCTGAAGGAATTAGGAAGCATAAATTAGTAGTCATTACATAGTCACAGGGATGTGAAATACAGTATGTGGAATATAATCAACAATGTTGTAAAAACTATGTAGGGTGTCAGATGGGTATTGGACTTATCGGGGGGATCACTTCATAGATTATATAAATGTCTAACCAGTATGCTGTACAACTGAAACTAATATAAAATAATATTGTCAACTTTACCTAAATATACATGTAATTATATACATATACATATGCATATACATATAGGATTTAAAGTATAGCATAGGGAATACAGTCAATGGTATTGTAATAGCTATGTACGATATGATGTCAAATGGGTAATAGACTTAGTGGGGTTATCACTTTAGAAGGGTGTAAATGTGTAATCATTATGTTGTTTTGTACACCTGAAACTAATTTTTTTTTAAAAAAAGAAGAAAAAGAAGAGGAGGAGGAGGAGGAGGAGGAGGAAGCGGAGAAAGAGGGGTTAGGGGGAGGAGGAGGAGGGAGAGGAATCATCATCTTCATCATCATCACCATCATCATCATCATCCCAGCTTGGGAGGGAATGGGGGTGGGGGAACGGGGGGGGGGTGAGAGAGAGAGAAAAAGAGAGAGAGAGAGAGAGAACGAAAGGGAGAACTAAAGTGAAAATCAAAGGTTACTGATGAGCACAGGAATTAAATGACCTTAAGAGATCCAATGAAGGGGGAGGAGAGATCATTAATATCTAGGGTCTCTTCCAACTCTAAGTTCTAGATCATTCAACCTGATAAACAGCTCCTATCTCATAATAAAGCACACTGTTGTTCTTCCCAACCAACATGCAAGAGGTCTGTATCATTTCCCCCTCTTTTTACAGATATAAAAACTCAAAAGCCATGAACTATTCTGTCTAAAGTGAAAAAGCCATCTGGCTGAAGCGCCTGTGCTCTCTCCAGGACACAACACTGCTTCTCATGATAAGATTAAGGCTGTAGAATTCCTTAGAACTCCCAAGTCTACACACCAGTTTTTACTGACCTTATTTGAAGTTGGCTGCTTTATGATAACATGAGAAAAGCGTTTTAAATAGCTCTCCTTTTTCTTACCTCAAATCACACATGGAAATTGCTGCCTCAGGCGGGCTTTCCTGATAGCATGGCCAACCACCGGCTCCACCTGGGACTGAAGGGGGTCTTCTAAGGAGCCGGACTTTCCATTTTAAAATGGACAAGCAAACTGGGGTGGCTGGCCACCCTATTTCCTGCAGACCTCCAATCTTAGCCACTGCACGGGCTCCTGTTAGCTTTGGTCACGTGCATTTCAGGTCCCTAACTTTGATGACTTGTGCCTTGCGTACTGACTTTGCTCCTGGATTTGGCCTCCATCTACTGTGGAGACTCCTGCCAACCATATATGGAATATAATCAGCATCCTTCTTTTTTAGAAGAAATTATATACCCCTAAAACCAAGCTAACATTTAGGTGACAGATAGCTAGCTAGCTAGCTAGCTAGATAATGATAAAGCAGAAATCCTTGTGTCTGGAGATAAGAATGGACCACATGAACCTCAACCTCAACCTGACTGCAATCTCATCATTCTCCATTATACAAGAAAGCCCTTTAAAGCAAAGGTGTGTGCTGGATTTTTTTAAATAGCAAGATGGGGGAATGAAGGGCCTGGAAGTTAAAAATTCAACAGATCGTTGGTGTGCAACAGTCACACCCATATAACCTAAGCTTGAACAAATTTGAATAAAATAGGAAAACCTAAAGTTTTGGAAGATTATATGATGACTTAAAGCCAGAGATATTAAGAAGTTTGAGCAATGATGTATTTTTTTTAAAGCTCAGAAGACACTATAGAAACACTGTCTCATTTTCTAAAAAAAAAAAAAATTTAAAGAAGAGAGACTCATTAAAAGATTGATTTAAAGAATGACTCTATAACCTTTAGGGATTTGTATTCAGAGATCACAATTGTTTTTAAACATTTAATTTAACTGAAAACTTCAAATATCGGGTAGGGGCAAAAATGGCACCCATGGTGCAAGCAGAAAGTGGTTATTTTTTTTTCTTGACAAGGCAATATCAAGTTGCAATGAGCTACATTAGTTGTAAGGAGTGGCTCTGAAGATGTGTAGCTGGGTTCCAATGTTAGGAATTGTCACTCATGAGCCCACACTGAGAAGGAAGAGCAAATGAATATAAAAGACTCACAGAAAAGGATGAGACAGGTCAAGTCTACATTTACCAAGAGAAACCTTAAGCTTCCCACCTCCAACTACATCCCATTTTTGTAGCGAGAATAATGGCAGCTAAAAGTACAAGGTTGGACAATTAAGTTTGCAAACTCATCTTAGAAAAAGTGCTATATACTTCATTGCTGAATATCACTATGGTCACCTTTGAAGTACCCACCTTGGGAAGCTATGCACTGACACCAACGCCTAGTCCACCTTTCAAAGCAATTTTGAAACTCTTTTTCTGGAATGGCCATCAGAGCTGTCATCGTATTACCCTTGATGTCCTGAATGTCATCAAAATGTCTTCCTTTCAATATTTTTTTCATCTTTGGGTAAAGAAAGAAGTCATTGGGGGCCAGATCAGGTGAGTAGGGAGGGTGTTCCAATACAGTTATTTGTTTACTGGCTAAAAGCTCCCTCACAGAAAGTGCCGTGTGAACCGGTGCATTGTCATGATGCAAGAGCCATGAACTGTTAGCGAAAAGTTCAGGTCGTCTAACTTTTTCACTCAACCTTTTCAGCACTTCCAAATAGTAAACTTGGTTAACTGTCCAGTTGGTTCAAATTCATAATGAATAATCACTCTGATATCAAAAAAGGTTAGCAACACTGTTGCAATAAGTTCACAAACTTAATTGTCACACTTCATATGACCCAAGAGAATCTAGCAGCATGGAAACCCCCCGAGACCAATCCAGTCTTGCTCAAGACCCAGAGAGTAAATAGAAAAGAGAACTTATCCCTTCCCTTCATGGGGAAATTCAGTCACCAACTGACTGTCACCAATTGGTCATCTGCATATAGAAACTCTTTGTACACTGGGGAAAGTCCGTAGAGACTCTAGAACCAAGATGAAATGGCATTATCTTGAAAGAGTATGGGTAATCCAGTGAAATAACCAACAACCAGGAATAGCAGTTTCATTCCAGGGCTCCGATTGGGATTTTACAGCATGGGTGTTCTCCAGCCCACTGCTGTAGAAATGCCACCTCGAGTTCTGTGAGAGCTGGAGCCCCAGCAAATACGGCAACATCAGCATTAAATGCAGAGAGAAAATACTCGGGACCCACATGTTCTGGCCTGGGCCTCCTGATGACCCCACTAAAGGACTTGGGGTCCACATAAAGAACTCAGTGACACTTTAACCCCAACCATGTTTCTTCATCCCCAACCATCTTGACCTTGTACAATACAAGATTTGCAGTTTGTAGATTTCCAAGGCAAAAAGAAAAAGATGGGATGTTAACCTGACTTCCTGATTATAATCTCATGTCACACTATTTTTAAATCACGGTTATCCTAGGAGTTTCCTGTATGTCCATGAGGACTCATACAAACCCCTAAAAATCTAGAAGGAAACAATGCAAAATTAATCCCTTGGAATTTTTTTTTATAAACCTCACCCAAAAGTCCCTCATTATAATAATTCCCAAGGAGGCAGCAAATTCAAAATTTAGCATTTCATTTTTAAGAGTGTCCCTGAGACTTGAGCTAATCCAGGATGAAGAGCTGTGTGACAAAGTGACTTAACCAACGTGCTTCATCACTCAGGATATCAGAGCAAAATGGGCAAAACGGGAAAAAGTGGAAACTTTTGCTAAAATACTTTTTTCAAACAAGCTTCTAACTGACTTGTGATAATACTGTGCCATGACTGATGAACTCGAAACAGTGCAAAGATGGTTTGGGACCATTGATAGTTTCTCTTTCTCATGCTGTTTTTTGTTTCCCGTTTGTTTTTTAGTGTTATTACCACTAACGGGAAAAATCAAAAGTGCCTGTTAAGGCAGAGTCAGGTCAGATATGTTTAGTGACTTGTTTTCCTGGTCAGTTTGATGGCAGGTACTTGCTGACAATGCCCTGAATATCCCGTCAACCTTTTGCCCCCAAGAGTTGGCTCGTCACATCCATCAGCTCTGCGGTACAGTCAGGAGCTGCATTCCTCTGACAGTGGTCAGTGGCAAGGGTACTATTTCCTCCCTGGTTCAAGAATAAGCTTTACCTGTTTTCTTTGAAACATGAGATATTCCAAAGTTTTTTTTAAGTCATTTTCAATTCACATGTGACATTTAAATTCTCTTGGATATGGATGAAGGGAAGGACTACAGCACAAGTATATTTTCCCAAAATGTTCTAAAAATTTTGAAAAACTATGAAAATGCCAGGCTCCACCTGAGATCCCTACTAATGTCATTCAAATTAATTGTACTTTATTGAAACTCGAATTAAATGTATGACTTGGCACTTCCTCGAAGTCACACAGTACAATTACGGTATCCAAAATGCCCAAATATTTCAATGTCATGAAATTTGAGAGTTAATTACCCAGGCACTGCAAGGTAAGTGCTATATAAACACAAAGGTAGATTTACATGTCTTCGTCTTACCCTTATAAAACGAACTTGTTTTAAAGAGTTATGACTTCTTGGCTAAAAATAAACCAATACAGTTTCGTTTCTTTGGAGGAGATGAACTTCTACACTGAAGCAGAAAATCAATCCAGTTAATTTCAAAATCAACACAGTTCATGCTATCATTGGTACTAAATTTTTTTATGCTTCTACTATTAAAAAATTTTACCACCACATGCTTTCTTAATTTTATCAGTAGCATTGTAACAAGTTACAATCTTGAGCTAAGACTAAGAAACTGGAAAACGGCCCAAGCAAATCTTTTAAAATCCATAATTTCAGGAAAAAATATTTATAATCATGAGCAATGGTAAGACTTCTCTGAGACCTCAAGAGACATTAAGAGGGCAACGTTCAGCTGGCGATAATTTCTCAAATTTGTTAATTCATGCACCAAAAAGAAGCAGGGCTGGGGGTGGTAGGGCTCTAGGGTCAAAGATACAGCTTTTTGAACTTTGCTATCAATACCAAATTGACACATAAAGGTTAGGGTATTATGATCATGTGACATGAATGCAAACCCACTCACCTGCTTCGCTAGCTCAAGGGTAACGATTATACATCTAACAGCACCCTGGCTCTACCACCCCCCAATTCTGTCACTTGGGCCTGTTATTTAACATCTCTGGGTCTCAGTTTTCTCATCTCCAAAATGGCAATTATAACAGTATGAACCTCACAGAGTTGTTATGAGGATGACATGAATTAACATTTGTAAAGTGCTTTGAACAGATCTGGCACACAATAAGTGGTTTGTGTTAAATGAACTGCAATTTACACAACTGTTTCTGCCCCAAAATCTATAGCCAGCCTGTGGTCCCAAAGATTCGACCAAATTAGCATCAAAAGCAGCCACAATTCCTATGAGAGAGTTCAGGGGGCTCCCATGTGAGAATAAAAAGAAACTATCTAAAATGACTCGAAGCAGACACACCATGGAAAATCGGCCAGAGTAGCTGGCTATGGGCTGCCCTGCAGCTACACAGACAAATGCTTTGTTTGTCCTGAGGCTAAGTTGTTGTCTCTGGGTGAGTCATCACAACACAGACCAATGAACCACATTCAAATGTCTTGCATTAACACTGAAGCTCAGTTAGACCGGAAGCCTGGAACAATCAGTATTAACTGAGCCCCGATGCGGGCTAGACACTACGTTAGCCATCTCCGCATCATGACTTACAGATAATTACCTGTTTTTCACAGTAGAGAACACTTTGCCATCATGAAGCTATTAAGTGGTGGGTCAGAGTTCACACCCAGGTTCCTGATTCCAGTGTGTGGACATTCTACACAGTGTCCCCTTTTGTTCATAAAAACTAACACAGAGTACTTCAGAGAGGAAGGGAAAATTTACTCAACTTTTGAACCCAATACTTCCCAAATTTGTGAAAGGTTCAATGTGAAAAACTAGAAATACAAAGAGAGCTATGGTGACTGTCCTCTGGGCACTTTAAAAACAATAGGGAAAGGTTTGGGAGCAAGTACATGCTGCTGGTTGGAGAAAAAGTTAGCACAGACATTTTGCAAAACAAAATGGCATCATACCTGGAATGCTGAAAATGCACACAGATCCAGCCATTCCACTCCCAGGTATATCCTCTAGACTCACTCTTGCATATTTCCACCTACACTGTCATAACAAAAAACTAGATATATCCTATAGTGGAATACTAGACAGCAGGGAAAAATCACAGCAGTGATGTACAGCAGCCTACAACACATGGATGAATCCCGAAAGCAGAAAGCTGAGTGAAATAAAGCAAGTCAGGAAAATGCACAGTTTTATTCCACTAATATAAAGATCAAGAAGCTATAAAACCAAGAAGTATATTGTTTATGGAATCATACACATGAGGATTGACTAATAAAGAAAGCAAGGAAAGTATAAACACAAAATTCAGGGCGGCAGTTACTCCAGGAGGGAGAGGAATGTGATCAGGGAAGCTGTTCTGGTCTGAATGTGTGTATCCCCCCAAAATTCACATGTTGAAATCCTAATCCCAAGGTGATGGTCTGAGGAAGTGAGGTCTGTGGGAGGTGATCAGGTCCTGAGGGTGGAGCCCTCATGAGTGGGATTAGTGCCCTTACAAAAGGGACCCCAGAGACTTCTTCACCCCTTCGGCCATGTGAGGACACAGCTAAACCACAGCCATCTATGAACCTGGAAACAGCCCTTGCCAGACACGGAATCTGCCAACGCCTTGATCTTGGACTTCCCACTCACCAAACTGTGAGAAATAAATGTCTGTTGTTTGTTCAAACCACCTAGGCTATGGTATTTTTGTGATAGCAGCCTGAATGGACTGAGACAGAAGGTTCATGGAATACTGGCAGTCTTTCTTTAGCTCAGTTAGCAGATGATAATTTTATGATTTTTTTTAAACTGTGCATTTGATTTATAATCTTTTGCATGTGCATTTTATAAAATAATGTATTTTAAAACAAGTAGAAAAGATCAAATTTACTCTATTAATTGCTGAAAGCAATATCATCATATATACCAGGAGTGCCAAAAAATGTACACATTTTAAGAGGTGTTATCTATGTATTACTTTCCAAAGTTGAATTGAATTACAGTAGCAATGTGTATAGTATGACGTTTGTTCAAAAGATAGTGTTAATCAAATGAATGCTGGCATCATTCATTGTATTACAATTTTAATACAGTTTTTTTCCTTTCTTAAAATGTGTATGTTTCTTTGGGCACCCTCTGTACAAATAGCCCCAAAATAAGACAAAATATGAGAGATGAGATGGTGATATTCCCTGAGAGTTTATGTGCCATGTCTGTGTGGGGAACTTCCATATAAGTAATTTCATAAAAATAAGTACAGAGATTATACAGGGTTTCAGAGGAAAGGGAGATGACACCTGATTGGCAGTAGGATTTCCTGAAGAGGGTTACTATTTGACTCCTGCTGCAGAAGTGGGTAATGCATTTGAGTAAGTAGTAATGGGGAGAGTGGGTATCCTGGGGAGACAAAGCAACACTTCAAAAGAGGGACACTGGGCATGTTCAAGAAATACGAAATTTCTAGTTTGGATCCCGTCTTTACATAGCCAGAGATAACTGGCCATTATGAACCAGTTCCCAAATCTGAGATCTGTTAAGCATCTGATGACCCCCAATAGCCTATGAAATCCCCAAGACTGTACTGTTAATTTATTCATAACCTAATATGACATGAAAAGAATGTTTGAAACTAGGCTTAGTTTGCTTCTCCAAATTTCTTCACTAAATCAGTCTTGAACATCAGTTTCTGCCACCTCCAAATGGGAAAAGTTCTGACTTTAAATCTATTTTTACTGGAAGATACGTCAATTAACCGAAATCAGGGCAAACACCAAGTCATTTTTATAGTCAACTGCAATCAGTTTTGTGTGTTTTCTCAGAAATATTACTAAGAACAGCTACTATCAAAAAGAATAACATTCATTTTGGAGTAACGGGGCCTCGCTTCCAGTGCTACAGTGCATTAGCTCTTTCCATTCTGGTCAGGAGCCAGTGAGTGTTCAAATGTTAGACCTGTCTCCTTTCATTCTGTGATCCTAACAGCAGCACATTCTCTCTGCCCCAACGGAACCCACATATAATCCATTCTTACTCTTTAGACTTCTGGAAGGTGCTTTAAGCTGAACTTAACATTAAACTTCTATTACATAAAGTTCCCCGGCAAGTTTTGAAGTCATCAAACAAAAATCATTTCAAACATACACAAAACAACGTCAATCACTTATAAAGATAAGTCTTAAAAATATGGGGAAAGAGAGGGGGGGAATAGAAGAAGAGGGGAGCTATCGGTCATAAAATTTCATGTTTGAAAAAACTACAAATCAAAAACTCCTTTGGAAACAATGACAGCACACATCAAGTTTTATAAGGCATTTTAAAAATAGCTTCTTGTAAAAGAGCCGACATTATTTTATGGCACGCTTGTCAAATGCAACATTAAACACAAAATTATCTCAGTCATCAACCTCAAGCTTAACTTTCTTAAAACATCACAAAGCTATAATATCAGAGTTGCATCTAAAGCTTTAAAATTTCAAGGAAACTTAGAGACAGTCCAAACATCCTTTAAATGTTTGCTGGCCTGTCAGTTGTTCTAGACCATGATTTGGTTCATTTCCGAACCAAGGATTTCCTTAACTATGGGGGTGAACCATTTGGACCAGGACTCAGATGTCCTGGATGTTAGGTTTGGCGCCTACATTTACCATTGCATAAATTTGGGCAGGTCAAGGGTTTAAGCCTTGATTTTCTCTCTTGCTCCGCCAAAAGTAGGGTGCTTTTGAGGATAAAATAGGTGGATGGAACAGTAACTATAGAAAGATAAAAATGTAAAATACCGTATTGTGTTATTATAAAGTATTGAAGAGATCATATATTGGAAAACTTCCCTTATCACTTTCCCCCATTAACCTTGCTTACCACAGACCATGATGACTGACAGTCGGGGTTAAGCGCCCCCTTTCTGGGCAGCCTGATCCTGATCACATGTGCCTGCATCAACCATTACTCTCATTGCACTGGATGTATTACAAAAGCTGTGTGCTGGACATGGCAGCCCCACAAGACCCTGTACCTCCCCCACCCCCCCCACCCCCCGGCATTCTGCATCACCTGTGCTAAACAGACACTTATCTGTGTGAGGTTGAGTGGATGCTTGTGAAAAAGTTAACACGATACTAGCACAGGCAGAATTACAAAACGCCAGAGTACTACAAGGCAAGTTTCATTCCAGATTTCCTTAGACACATTCAGAGAAACTAGGAAAATAATTTCCTAGGACCAAAAGGCAATTCAAATCCTTTCTGATTACTTCAAAGGGGGTGGGGGAAATGTCCTCTTGGTAAGTGTAAACCTAAGAGACTATGGGATATATAGCCTCAATAATCTCCTATTTTCTACCAAATAATGTGCAGCCAATATTCTCAAATTAATTTCGATTATGCTTTACTAAGCATAATTCTCTGTCCTAGGCACATACCTGGTCACACCAAGTTATTTTACTAAATCTGAAGTCAGCTGCCGCTTTGATGAAAACTCCATTGTGTCTACTTTTTTCAGTCTTCTAACATTAAGGAAATTAAAGTAAACTTAAGTTGACTTGAGAAAGAAAGTATGACTATCTTATTGGAAATTGTATATTTTAGAGTAAAAGTGAGTCAAAAGAGTCACCACTCTAAGGTGATAACATTAACCTACAGCTACAATTTATAGTGAACAAAATAAAATCGTTACAATAGTCAGACAATCCAAACTGGGAATTTTATTTTGGGAGGGCTTTGAGGGAAATACTAGATCATATTTTATGCAAACTCAATATACAAAAATTTGGTATGATAGAATTTGGGTATTAGGACATTAATTTGTTACGCAGTGTTTGAGTCCTGTCAAATGCAAATATTTCAAGTCCCCATGACAAGCTCTGTGGGGGTCTGACACAGGGTCATCTAAAAATAGCAGCAGGAGATGCAGCCAGATCTCGGCAGGCAATGCTGAAGAGATGCCTCTAAATGGCAGGAACTGTAGTTTAAAGAGACGGTACAGCTTATTAAGCCCCTCAGAGTAAAGCACAGATGGAGAGCTGTCATTCCTCACGGCACAACCGCCTGAGTGCAAACGCTGTGGTCATATTCCATCTGAACACATTCTTCATGCACATTAGGTAATAATCATCATTCTAAACAAGGGAGGGATTTCCTATTCAGCTAATGGGGTAAAATGCATCCCAAGATACAGAATTTTAGAGGGTCCTGGAGATCAACTGGAACAGTGGCTCTCAAACTTGGGCGTGCGTCAGAACCGCCTAAGGGCTTGTAGAGAGCCTCAGCATGACCATACCTTCTTGCTTACCCAAAGATGTCACTCTGAAGTTGTCCCCTTTTTCCTGAAATATTACAGGAAATATTCTTCCCCCCCTCTACTGGTTCATTTCATTGGTATATAAGCATGCTGCTACTTCTCCCACTGTTAGAAAAAAAATTCCTTGAATTCTGGTTTCTCCGCTGCCACCACCCCATTCTTCTCTTGCCCAAATGCAGAGCTCCTCAAAAAATTGTCTACACTTGCTTTCTCTAACTCCTGTTTCCATTCTCTCTTGAACTTCCATCCGATTCTCATCGTCACCACTGAACTGGAACCACACATTGTAAGGACACCAGTGTACCCCACACTGCTCAATCCCACGGTCAGTCCTCCATCCTCATCACGTATGCGCTGTCAACGGCATCTGACACGGTTTATCTGTCCCTCCTGCTGGAAGCACATTCTTCACTTGGCTTCCAGAGCACCACACTCTCAGTTCTCTTCCTACCTCACTGGCTGTGTGAGTTGAATTGTATCCTTCAAAAAAGATATGCTGAAGTCTCCAACACCTGAGAATGTGCCCTTATTTGGAAATAGGGTCTTTGCAGATTTAACCAAGTGAAGATGAGGTCGTTAGAGTGGGCCTTAACCAACACGACTGGTGTCCTTATGTAAGGGGAAATTTGGACACAGACAGGCATGGAGGGAAGACGATATAAAAATACACAGTGAAAAGAGTCTGGCCAAGGTGATGAGTGAAACATCTACAAGTCAATGCCATGGATTTCCAGGAAACACCAGAAACCAGAAGAGACCTAGAGCAATCAGCAGGAGCATGCCCTTGCTGACACTTTGATTTTGGACTTCTAACCTCCAAAACAGTGAGACAATACATTTCTGTTGTTTTAAGTCACCCAGGTTTTGGTACCTTCTTATGGCAGCTGAAGGAAGAATACAGTGGCTAATCCTCCTCAGCACCTATGGATGGTTTCCAGTCTTGCTGACCTTGGGGTGGCTCAGGGCTCAGTCACTGTCCCTCTTTGCTTTTCTATATATATACCCACACTTGTTGATCTCAACTAGTTACAGGGTTACACTATGTTCATGACCCCAGCCCATACTTGTCCCCTGATCTCCAGACTCATGTCTCCACCCGACTTCTTGACACATCTTCTTCAATGTCTAACAGACTTCTCAAACCTAACAAGTTCCACCCCAAACTCCTCATTCTCCCCAGAAAACCCATGCCTCCTCCAGTCTCTCCCATCAGTAAATTACTATTTACTGACCAATTGTTCAGGGGGAAAAAAAACAAAACTGATACTTCACTCCTTGCTTTCGCGATACCCCACATCCTAAAGGTAAATCCTAGTGACTCCACCTCCAAAATGTATTCAGAACATGACCTCTGCCATTCTCTTCCACTATTACTACCATGGTGCAAACCCCGTCATTTCTCACCTGGATTACTGCAATAGACTCCTGATGGGTCTTCCTGTGTCCACTCCTGCCTCCTACATCCTGTTCTCAACATAGCAACCAAATAGAACTTTTAAAACATAAATCAGGTTCTGGTCAAGATGGCGAAGTAGGTAAACTCTATGCTCACTCCTCCTCCAATCACATCAAAATTACAACTAAACTACAGAACAGCCATGATTGGGAATCACCTGAAGTCTAGCTGAACAGAAGTCCTATATCTAAGGATATGCAGAAGAAGCCATGTCAAGACTGGTAGGAGCGATGGAGACACAGAATGGGCTACCTTCCACACCAACATGTGGCAGTTAAAAATCAGAAGGAGGGCCGGCCGAATGGCTCAGTTGGTTAAGAGCTCGCTCAAGAGTTTGAGCTCTGAGCAACAGCGGTTTGCGTCCAGCCCGAGCTGAGCAGCCACTGAGCTGCCAACAGGTAGCAGGATGGCTCAGCTAAAAAAAAAAAAATTGATATGGTAAAAATCAGAAGGGAGGGCCAGTCAAGTGGCTCAGTTGATGAAGAGTGCGAGCTCTGAGCAACAGGATCGCCAGTTCGATTCCCACATGGGCCAGTGAGCTGTGCTCGAGCTGAGCTGCCACTGAGCTGCCAGCAGGTGGAAAGATAGCTCAGCTGGTGAGAGCACGTGCTCCTAGTAACAAGGTTGCTGGTTCGTCTCCCACATGGGACAGTGGGCTACGCCCACCTGCAACTAACATTGATCATGGCACCTTGAGCTGAGCAGCCCCGAGCTGCCGACAGGAAGCTGGATAGCTCAGGGGTTGGAGCGTGTGCTCTTAGCAACAAGGTTTCCGGTTCAACTCTCACATGGGATGGTGGGCTGTGCCCACCCACAACTATGATTGAACACAGCACCTTGAGCTGAGCAGCCACAAGCTGCCGACAGGTGGCAGGATGGCAACTGGACTTGGAGCTGAGCTAAGCTGAGCTAGCTGCACCGTCCACAACTAACATTGAAGGACAGCAACTTGGCTGTTCCCCTTCCCCAATTCCCCAGTAAAATCTTAAAAAAGAAAATCAGAAGGGATATACTGCATATGGAAGTCTCCACAGAGGAGCAAGGGGTCCCAGCCGCACACCAGGCTCCCCAGCCTAGGGTTCCAGTGTCAAGAAGAGAAGTCCCCACAACTTCTGGCTGTGAAGACCAATGGAGATTGTGGCTGAGTGAGACAGAAGGTTGCTAGAATCCCAGGAATTACTCTTAAAGGGCCTGTGCATGGACTTACTCACTGACAGACTCACTTGCTCTGAGCTCCAGTGCTGGGGCGGCAGCTCAAAAGGGGCCAGGGACATACTGGGAGGAACTTCATTGTCTGGATTCAGAGCAAGGGCTGGAGGAGCAGCTTTCTCCCAGACAGAAGTGCTGGCAAAAGCCATAGTTCTTGTATTGAGCCCTCCTCAGTCCCAGCATACAGAGACAGGTGGGCAATATATTTGAATCTCCATCAACCAGGCTAACACCGTTTGTCTGCCCTGACCTGGTGATTCCGTGAGACCCCCTCTCACCCAACTTGTGGACCCACCCAAGCCACTTCCAGTGGTTTTTCCATACAAACAGCCTGTCTTAGCTCATGCTGCAGAGTTTCCTAAACTCTCTCAAAGGTTCACAAACCCCAAACAACAGTATCTGACCTGAGTGTGCCCTATACCTCTTGCAAAGCAGCCCAAGCCTAACACTAGCAGCAGCCAGCAGCAGTTTGCAGCTTAGCCTCTCCCAGGCACCTCCAAGCCCAGCATAAGAGGCATCCACTTGTAAATCATTTTGTAGCTCATACCAAGTCACCTTGGGCAGGGCACTGGCAACAGCTGACCTTGGCCTGCATGCACCAAAGCCCCTCCCAAGAGGCCCCAGAAACAACACACCCAGTGGCCAGCTTCAGACCACACCAGAAAACCACCCAACCACCTCCACAAATGACACACCCAAAGGGCAGACTTGGTAGACACCAGAGCCCCACTAAAGCAAATCCTGCTCTGTAGGGTCAGTCCCTGCACAACAGCTCATCCATTGTAGTCACAGGCAGTCCTCACAACCAATCAGCCCGAGGGTCAATCCCTCTCATCGAAATGCCAACAGCAATCAAGGTTCAACTAAAACAGGAGGGCACACACAACCCACACAAGGGACACACCTGGAGCACCCATGTCAGGTGACCAGGGAAGCTGCACCACTGGGCCCCACAGCACACCTACTACATAAGGCCGCTCTACCAAGACTGGGAGACATAGCAGCCCTACCTAATACACAGAAAAAAAACACAGGGAGGCAGCCAAAATGGGGAGACAAAGAAACATGTCCCAAATAATAGAACAGAATAAAGCTCCAGAAAAAGAGCTAAACAAAGTGGTAGAAAAGCAATCTACCAGATGCAGAGTTCAAAACACTGCTTATAAAGATGCTCAATGATCTCAGTGAGAACTTCAATGAAGAGATACGTAACATAAAAATAGGGATAGAAAACATAAAAAAGACTCCATCAGAAATGAATAATTCATTAGAGGGAATCAAGAGTAGATTAAATGAAGCAGAGGATCAAATCAGCAATTTAGAAGATAAGGTAGCAGAAGACACCCAATCAGAAGAGCAAAAAGAAACAAGAATCCAAAAAAACTGAGGACAGTTTAAGGGACCTCTGGAACAACATCGAGTGTACCAAGATTTGCATCATAGGGGTTCCAGAAGGAGAAGAGAGAGAACAGGGATTGAAAACCTATTTGAAGAAATAATGGCAGACAACTTCTCTGAACTGGCAAAGGAAATAGACATACAATCCCAGGAAGCACAGAGAGTTCCAAACAAGAACCCAAAGAGGCCCACACCAAGACACATCATAATTAAAATGCCAAGGCTTAAAGACAAAGAGAGAATCGTAAAAGCAGCAACAGAAAAGCAGTTAGTGACCTACAAGGGAGCTCCCATAAGACTGTCAGCTGATTTCTCAACAAAAACTTTGCAGGCAAGAAGGGATTGAAAATGATGAAAAGCAAGGACCTACAACCAAGATTACTCTACCCACCAAAGCTATCATTGAGAATCAAAGGACATTCCCAGACAAGAAAAAGCTAAAGGAGTTGATCACCACCAAACCAGTATTATAAGAAATGTGAAAGGGACTTCTTTAAGAAGAAAAGAGAGATCAAAAATATGAATAATAAAATGGCAACAACTACATGTCTATCAACAATTACTTTAAATATAAGTGAATTAAATGCTCCAATCAGAAGACACAGAGTGGATGAATGGACAAGAAAACAAGACCCTTACGTATACTGCCTACAACAGACTCACTTCAGATCAAAAGACACACAGACCGAAAGTAAAGGAATAGAAAAAGATATTTCATAAAAATGGAAACAAACAAAAAAAGCTGGGCTAGCAATACTTATACCAGACAAAATAGACTTTATAACAAAGGCTATAACAAGAGACAAAGAAGGACCCAGTAATTCCATTTCTGGGTATCTACCCAAAGAAACCCAAAACGCTAATTTGAAAAGATATGCACATCCATACATTCATTGCAGCATTATTTACAATAGCCAAGATATGAAAGCAACCAAGTATGCAACAATAAATGAATGGATTAAGAAGTGGAACATATATACAATGGAATATTATTCAGCCATAAGAAAGAATGAAATCTTGCCATCTGCAACAACATGGATGGATCTAGAGGGCATTATGCTAAGTGAAATAAGTCAGACAGAGACAGACAAATACCATGTGATTTCACTTATATGTGGAATCTAAAAAACAAAGTAAACAAACAAACAAAACAGAAACCAACTCATAGATACAGAGAATATTTTGATGGTTGCCAGGTGGGAGTGGGAGTTGGGGGGCAGGGTGAAAAAAGGGAAGAGATTAAGAAGTACAAATTGGTAGTTACAAAATAGTCATGGGGATGTAAAGTACAGCATAGAGAATATAGTCAATCATATTGTAATAACTATGTATAGTGTCAGGTAGGTACTAGACTTATCGGGGGGATCACTTCTTAAGTTATATAAATGTCTAATCAAGGCATTGTACAACTGAAACTAATATAATAGTGTATGTCAACTCTAATGGAAAAATTATTAAATGCCAAATACATATAAATCAGAAACCATCACTCATAGTAAAAACAAAATTTTTTTTAATCGGCTAAAGGACCCTATGAGATTCCTGCTTCCCCCAGCCCTACCTCTCCAACTTCATCTCCTCCCCCTTTGCCCTGCACCCTGCACTCAATTCTTTTTTTGTTTTCTATCACACTAATGTGCTTTACCTCCTACCCCTATACTCGCTCTTCCCCCCCAAACATTGGCACAGTTCACTCCCTCAATTCTATCTGGTCTTTGCTCAAACATCACCTCATTAAAGACCATCTCTGACATCCTGCACAAAATAGTAATCCACTTCTCAACCCAGTGTCCTCATCCCCACCTTACTGTTTCCATAGTGTCCATCATCATGTGACAGATGAGCTATTTACCTGTTGTTTAAAATCTGTCTCTCTTTACTATTGGGTTGTCAGAAAAGTCATGACGTATTTTTTCTATATTTTTCATTGCAAAAATGCATCATGACTTTTGCGACAACCCAATAAAATGAAATTCCATGAGAGCAAGGAAACTGCTCTATACCCAGCTCCTCAACTGAGGCACAGGATACACATGTTCTGAGTGAATAAATTAATTAACAAACAGGTAGAAACTCCCACCATGAAGTGAAATCTGCTTTTTTATAGAAACAGCATTTTCACAAGTTCATCTACGGAAACTTCTCCAAAGTTGGAACAAGCACAGCTGCCTCTCAGCCTTGCATACACTGTGGACATTAAGAAAAAAAAGAAAAAAAAATTCAGAAATTCTGTGAAGTAAAACTCTTCAAATTAAAAAATATATATATGCTAATATCATACTACCTTTGAATGATGTTTTTGCCCCTATAGATGGGGGTTACTCCTCATCCTGGCAGTCACCAGAGATGAAGCCACCTAAATAAAGTGATTTTTTGACATCGGTCTCTCCCCTTCAGGAGCTGTACCTGGGTCAGCTCTGTCCTTACAGCAGCAGCTGCTCTAGAGACAATAATCACTACATTGCATTACATAACATGACGCTAACACGAGCTCTAGATGCAATCGCATGGCCATAGGAGCCAAGCGTCCGCTTCTGCAGGAGGAAATGACCATCCCGAAATGGATTTTCCTACTTCCCACCATGCAAAATGAAAGCCTGATGAAAAATGTAAAATGTTAAGACGAGACTATTGAAGCAGTTAGGGATGGAGATTCTGGTGGCATTCTGTGTGGACACAGCAGCTGCATAGTTTGTGAGGTTTAATTCTACCAGGCTGACTTCAATTTGATGGGCCAAGTTTTTTCTGTTAGGATTTCAGCAGATGCGATGTGATCAATCAACACACTAAATTCTTAGCCCAAGTTAGGAAAACTCCCTATCTCGATGTGTCAGGAGAGACAGCAGAAGTTAGGAGGGAGAAGGGGAGAAGAAAGAGGCATAAAGGAGGAAGAGAAGAGATTTTTTTTTAAAGGAATCTGTTCAAAATAAATAAATAAATATTTAAATAAATTTTTAAAAATCTATTATGTATGCCCAGGAGTGCTGTTAGAATTTTTGTGCCCTTGTTTCCATATCTGAAGGATTTAGGTATGTGTCTTATATCTCTAAGTACCCCCATCAGTCTATTATTACCACAACACAACAAATGAGGACTTGAAATGGAGTATCTGAAGGTAGCAGTGCTGTGACATCAATGTTTTAAGATGTTTTGAGCATTTCAGAAAAGTATGTACGTAACAGGAACAGAGAAGGACAAGGGAGAACAACTTGTGGTCAAGGAGATGAATCTAGAACAGTGATTTTCCTGCAAAAGAGACCAGAAGGTGGCAGTCAAATGTGCAAAAGATAAAGTCAAAGAAAAAAAAGTTGCACAAGAAGCCACAGATATACTAGGGCTAGAGTTATGTCAGCTTGGGGACACCTGAGACATTACTATATATGTCCAATTGCTCCAAGGACTGGAAAACACAGCAAAACCTCTGGCTTTTAATGGGACTGTCAACCACACAGACACACACAGAGTATGGTCTTGCTCGCTCGTGTCTTTCAGTCTTATTTCTGATGTCCTCCGATGTCCACCCATGCACATTCATGGCAGTGTTCATAGATTATTCCACACACACCACTGAGGACATGGTCTGTGTCTTCTGTTCTATGGTACCTAATGCTCTACATTTGCAATTAATGTTAAATCAATAATAGTCACTAGATACCTAATATTTTAGAAGCACATTAGAATAACATATTTAATTAAATTTAATAAGTAATCATGAGTAACGTGAAGCTGAAATGCCTCTTTAGAGAAATCCATGGAAACATGACTGACATCATCAAAGTTTTCTATTCAAAACTAGAAAATCAATGGTGGTTATATTTTCCTTCTGATTCTCACTGCCAAACAGAAATGCTTTTAAATATCTATCAAGTTAAAGGGTTGGTTTTTTTTCCACTTGGGGTTTTTGTTTTATTTTGTTTTGCTTTGTTTGTTGTTTAAAAGGCACACCATTGATGGAGGCTTAAAAGGGAAAAGTACCATATATTTACATATATAGTAAAGGTCAAAAAGCAATCTGAATTCAAATGAATTTTCTAAAAATATATATACTTCCTTTCTGATTTCTACAGATTTGTCCACTCCTTTAAACCATTTGTGCTATTTTTGGATTTTACTGCAAAACCAAGATAAGCACTGATTTTAATCTGGTAAGGGTGTTTCCTTCTCAGAAAAACAACCCAGGTCAACTGTCACGAAAATTGCAAACACAATGGCCGAGGATGTAGAAAAGGAAAATTCATGATTTCACATTCAGTATAAAGGGCTCTAACTCAGCCTTAAGAAAATATTAACAATACACACAATTCCCTTTAAAAATCTAGTTTTATTAACCATTTCAGGCAACTGAAAGTTTTTATTAACCCTAATTAAATGCATTCTGCTTCTTTATTAAGTGTTATTCATGTTTTAAAAGTAATGGTTTTAAGAGATGTATTTCTAATTACTATCTCTAAAAATATTGCAAACCATGTTTTTACCATATCAGAATTAACCAATTACCTGTAAATGCCCATAATTGGAAATGCAATATAAATTCTGTTCTAACAAACCAGCCCATTCTGTTGTAAAGATAGGATAATTAGCAGATACTATTAAACTGGGTGCTATGGTGATAGGTGCCATAGAGATGTAAAGACAAATTTTTAGAAAAAGCAGACTGAAAAAAGAAATTAAGTGGTTTGTGCAAGCAGGAAAAAAAAATATCTTTAAGCATGAGATAGGACAAAAAAGGGAAGTTATGAGGGGACTGGCATGGAGGGGGGTGGGGCTTTTTAACTGGTATTAGGAACACGTGTTGAAATAAATATTTAGTGTAGGTAGTATTCCCTATATATCTGAGTCTGCCCAATAAACGGTCATCTTCACTTTTTACTGAACTGAAAGGGTTTTTCCTCTTGATGGCACTGGATAAAGATCCTTCATAAAAATGAAAGTGGATTTAAGGAACGGAGAAACCTCTTTGAGAAAAACCTGACCCACAGCATATGCTTTAGGTAAGAGGAATACGAACTCGTACAGGTTTGTTTTGTATTTAAATCATGAAATTGACCACAACTTTCTGTTTAATACACTCTGTTTAACACATAAATGAATAAAAGCATTTTGTTTTCTTCAAACTTGACAATTTGGGAGGATTTGAGAATGATTTTTTTTAAAAAGCAAATGTTGGGGGCAAAAAAAATAGACACACGGCCTTAACTTCATTAAAAAAAAAACAAAACAGGGATTATATGATGTTTTCCCGTGCAGTGCCAAAAATGAATTAAGTACTTAGCAGATTCTTAGAAAGTATTTGTTTAAGAAGAAAGAAAGGTGGGAAGCAAGGAAGTTGTCTACTTCTGAATCGTAGGTAGGAAGAGTTCTAAAACATACTAATGTCTTCACTCCTGTTTCTTATTACATCTACCACTAGTGTCTTCACTCAAATCAATGGCATTTATTGAGCATCTACTATGCATGAGGATTGCTCCTTTTGTGTCTGTCACTCACTATTAATTTTTAATCTGCAGCTGAAAAGTTCCAGGGGCAGTGGGCAGTTGGGACTAGCAATATTGTATCACTCGACCCAGCAACACTTGCACTCCATCTGGCACATTATTCCTGGAAGTCACATGAAAAGAAATTGAGCTAGGCAAGGACACGGAGCAGCTGTACACATTTCTTCTACCCAGTTATATGTGTTAGCTCTCCATCTATCCTTCCGCACCTTCACCCTCAATTCCTCCTCCTCTTAGACTAATAGTTCTGCCTACTCGGGATCCATCAATCTTTCTACATCAGCATTAAGCTGTCTGGAAAATGGAAGAGAGAGTGAAGTCAATCTTCCTAGGGCTTAGATCACATCCCTCCATTTTCATAGGCTTGGATACCTCATCTGAAGTCCACTCGGTTTCAACATCACATCTTGTAAGAAGTATATGCTTCTTAAAGATGACACATTTCCTTTTCCACATATTTTTAGAGACCAGACATATTATATGTTGAAGTTGCTGAAAAACTGCTAATATCAATGAACATTTCATGAAAACATTAATAATCACCTAAATAAATGAATAAATTTGCTAATTTTTCATAAAATGACAACGATTCATTGTGGATCCATTTTATTCATGCTAATGCTTATAAACTAAGTTAAGAATCACAACAAAATTTAGTGATTAAAAGAGATCCAATTTAAAACAGAAAAAAACAGGAAATAGAAGGATATACACCTTCTCTAAGATAAATAATGTCTAAAGTATTTAGCTAAAGGAAAATGACAATGATCCAGGAACGTAAGTGCCAGCAGAGAATTATCAATAAAGGAGTTTTATTTTAAGCCTCTGACTTTCCTTTAAAAAGCCAAGACTTTAATATTCTTTGCTTGGATTTACCGTGCTAAAAACACAGGGGCACAAGAAAAAGAAAAAATGAGATGTCCTTTCTTAAGAGTTCATTTACTAGGTCAAGTGTGCATTAGAATCTTAATTCTGATCTACAAAATCATTGTTCTCTTACAATTTAACTGTAATTTATATTCACGGGCTATTTAACAACACTTCAGAATTATTTTCATCATGCCCTGTTTGCTCCACCTTATAGAATACTTGGCGCACACACACACACACAAAAGTTTAAAATCCTGTGTTTCTGAGATAATTTAATTCTACTTTTAAAATTAAATACATAAATGTTTGAGAGTGCTATTTTAAAAGTTCACATTTACAATAAACACTTTATATTGAGCCCCAAAATGTAATTCATAAAGAAACATGATAAACTTCTAACAATGAATTACATGTCCAACAACTGTCATGAAATTGGAGAGAACAGAGTTCTCGCTGATGAGAAGCACCCATAAGCTTTATTTATATTATTAAAAGGAGCAGGAGGGGCCAGCCGAGTGGCTCAGTTGGTTAAGAGTTAGCTTAAGAGCACGAGCTCTGAGCAACAGGGCCGCTGGTTCGATTCCCACATGGGCCAGTGAGCTGCGCCCAAGCTGAGCTGCCAACAGGTGGCAGGATGACTCAGCTGGTGAGAGCACATGCTTCTAACAAGAAGACTTCCTGTTCGATGGTGGGCTACACCTGCCCACAACCAAGACTGAACTCAGCACCTTGAGCTGAGCTGCCACCCAGGAGGCTCAGTGGATAGAGCATGCACTCTTAACAATATGGCTGCCAGCTTGACTCCCGCATGGAATGGTGGCTATGCCCACCCGCAACTAAGATTATAACACAGCACCTTGAGCTTAGAGACCACAAGCTGCCGACGGGCAGCCAGATGGCGACTGGCGCCCTCCACAACGAAGACTGAAGAAACAACAACTTGGCTGGTCCCCTTCCCCAATTCCCCAACACTGTTCCCCTCCCCCAATTCCCCAATTAAAAAATAAAATCAAATCAAAAAAGCAGGAGGACGGATAGGGGAGAAAAGAACACAGAGAGAAATAGGTGTGCGTAGTCAAGACACAAAATGGAATTGGGAAGATTACATTTGCTCCATATAACTCCAAAGGGCAAAAAAGGGACCATCAGCACAGTCAAGGGAGGAGGAATTCAAGGATGGGCTGAAAGACTACCCAGCAGGGACACTGTGAATTTCTCCACCAGGCAGGAAACCAGACTAGGAGGCCAGCTCCATGAGTCTACATTGGCATGGATAGTCAAATGTGTTGCACCCTTTTAAAAAGTCAAAAATGTGTAGGTCAGCACCTTTAAATAAATGCATTGCAATCTACAAGTCAGGGAGGGACATCTGTGTTTGGGCTGCCCAGCATCCATATTCCTCCTCTTGGTGGCATCCATTTGGAATGTACCCAGTCTTTTGGTCTGAGTGGGGCTGGTCTAACACCGACTCCCTCGTCGGTTTCTGTCATCTGCCTAGTCACATAGGTGAGCATTTTACTAAAATCAGCTGCAGCCAAATAATTTCGGAGATTTCATTCAAACTACTAGGGAAGGAAAGTTCTTTCTCTTGAGCCGGGTAGGATGTAGGCCTGAAGCTGCTAAAAAGCCATCTTGCCACCACAAAGAAAGAGGCCACCAGGGAAAGAATTGAGAGAGGGAGAGGAGCTGATGATGACCTTTGGGCCCCTCGACACTGGGGCTTTTCAGCCATCAGCTATGCAAACCGGACATCCTCTCTCCTGCTTTGGGCTGGTTTGCATTGAGTTTCTGTCCCTTGCAACCAACAAGTTCTGACTAATGTCAAAGGAGGAAATAATGAGAAAGGGAGCTTGAATGTCTAAATACTGGCTAGTGATCTAATTCACTGGAATTTTCAACCTTTAAGACATGAAACATTTAGGGTATCAGAAGCAACCTAATCAGAAGCCCCTTGGTATCATTGGAACTTGCTCATCTGCTTCATCATGACAATTTTTCCATTTGTACTGAACTCACTGTTCTCCCAGCTTTCTGCCTTGGTTTCCCTTAATCCCTCAAGAGGTTTCTCTCTTGGTTTCTCTTAATCCACCAAGAAAGAAATGACATTGGGCATTTCCAAGAGTCATGAGCCATTCTGTTCATGAAAAACAGCACTCTTCCTTGTGACACTCCACTCACGTGCATCAGCTGGAAATGTTTCCTCCCTCTAAGTGGACAGACTGTTTCAAAAAAAAAGGATTCCAGAAATGCTTTGTCGAGCAGTCTAGGTTTGCTGCTGTGAGACACTTCCCAGGCCCAAAGAACCAAGCTTTGTGCTCACTGCAGCAGGGTTTTCTCAATGAGCCCTCAGCACTCAGGGCGGCCAAAATCTCGTCACTCCACACTTAAGCCTTCTGCATTTTGGGGCATTTTTTTAATCTTTATTTACATTTTCTTAACAAACTAAAAAGTGGTTCATTTTACAAATTTTAATATAACCTGGCATGGGGCCATTACGAGGATGAAAGTCTCACTGGTAATTGTTTCTAAGCATCTACAGAAAATAAGGGACAAAGAGAAGAGGTAGAAATGGTATACACTTGTATTCCTGTCTGAGCATTGCCTAACTTTATTTAATACTATTAATCATAACATCGTTTATTACAAAAGACGAAAACAACTTTTCCAAGAGAATAAATCTTCTGCCATTTTCCCCTATATGGTGCAAGTCATGTCAATATCCCCTACCATGTACTTATAAGCAGCTTAGCCCAAATGCAGGCACTCATAATAGAAATGAAGCCATGGATTTGTGTGCACAGTGCCACCTCCACACAAAGCCTCACGCTTTGGGACAGGAAGGGAAGAATAATACTGTATCCACTGGTAGCTGCAGGGGGACTTTTCGGGAGGCCAAATGGCATTACTGCAGTTGGAATTTGGCCAGGACACTGGGGCTAAATACCCAGGCTCTTATGAAAAGGGCCCTGGGATTGTTAATGCCCTCAAGTCGTCAGGACCTCAGTTTTGTATCTTCTATGAAAAGAAAAGCTGATTAGATCATTTAAGTAAATCTCTCGGTGGGCTTCAGCTAGCTTCTGATTATCTAGATATGCTTTAATCACCGTCAGATTGCCCTGGTTAAAATTAATGACAGATTAATGTGAGACACTCCAAGGTATCAAAGCACCAAAATATATACCTCGATAATATATCACATATATATTTTTCCATTCGTTCCCCAGGGGATTAATTTAGAGCCCCAGCAATTCCTACTTGGACTAAATCATGCTGTTTTAAAGAGTACATAATATCCCAATTATCCTGTTGCCCTTATCTTTATGAGTCTCCAAAGGAGGGATAACCTAAGTAGGGTGATTAGATTTAATGCCACATCCCTGGAACCAAGGTCCCGTTTCAACAGCCACTTTAAAAAAAAAAAAAAACAATTACTCTGAACATTAAATTGCCTACGTTATTTACTGAAACACCCATAACAAGACTTCAAACACAATTATTCGTCTCCTTTGCCGCACAGAAATCTATGTTCTATTCAGATTTCTTAGGGGAATAAAAAAATGGAGAATCTTCACTTTAGGTGGTCGTAAAATTCATAAATATTTGAAACTGACACACGTGTCTAAGAAAGGAAACATTGCTTGTATTAGGTGAGCAAATGCTCTTTAAAAAACAAGGTCAGGGAAGGTCACTGGAAAATATTAGCAGGTGAGCTCTTACTCTCTAGTGCCTAAAAACCCCAAAATGAAATGAATCCATTCATTTCTTCCCTAAGTTTTTAATTTACAAACACAATCCTTTATAAAGAAAAAAAGTAAGCTCTTTTTCTCCTTCCCCTGCCTCACAGAGGACTTTTTACATTTTTTCTTCGGATCACAAGGCAGCTTGGCTGACTCTTGATTTCCTCGCCTGTAAAATGGGCCAGCTGGGGGAGATCAGTCGTTCTGAGCTCAGGCTGCACATTGACATCACCTAGGATGCTTTTCAAAATACTAATCCCTTACCCCAGCCCCCCAGAAATTCTGACTCAGTTGCTTTGGGAGAGGGCTCCGGCAGCTATCCCTTTTAAATGTTCTCCAGCGGATTCTAATGTGCAACCAGGACTAAGAATGACAGAACTGGGTGTCTCCAGGATTCTCCCAGACCTAAAGCTCTGTGGCCATCTTTCATTTAACAACCATTTAGCTAACAAGTATGTATTTAGCAACCCATGGATGTACTGCTTTTCTAGGGCTGCCGTAACAAATTACCACAAGCTTGGTGGCTGAAAACAGACAGAAATTTGTTCTCTCACAGTTCTAGGGGCCAGAAGTCTGAAGTCAAGATTTTGTCAGGCTGGTCCTTTCAGGAGGTTCTGAGGGAGACGCAGGTCTGTGCCTCTCTCTCGGCTCCCGGGGGCTGCTGGCACTCGCTGGCACTCCTGGCTATGGCTGCATTACTCCAGCCTCTGCCTCCGTCCTCACATGGCCCGCCCCTCTGTGTCTCTGTGTGTCTTTTCCTTTTCTATCTTTTATGAGAACACTTATTGGATTTAGGTCCACCCGAAACCAAGATGCTCTCCTCTGGAGCACTGCAGCTTAATTACATCTGACAAGACCATTATTCCAAAGAGAGTCACATTCTGAGGTTTGGGGGTCGCTGTTCAACCTGATACACTGGAGGGGCCACTTTCATCAGAAGCCAAAAACAAAACCTTCTCGAACAGGTGCTAGGACAATGGAGAGGCATGCTGCACAGAGCCACGGGGCTTTTGGCTGCCAGAACAGAGAGGACAAGGGACAGGATGGGGAGCACAAGAAGACCATGCCAAGGTGGCTCGAGGCCAGCTCCCACAGGCAGCTCAGGACTCAGCTGTCAGGTCAGCTCTGCTCTCGTTCCAGACGAAACGGGTCACGAGAGAAGCACGGTTCCACCAGTGCCCCTCTGTGCTGGGACAGAGGCAGGGACAAAGAGGAGCATGTTGTGTGGCCTCCATAAAGAGGGACCAGACTTTGGAAAGGCCTCCTATGACCTCTCAAGAAACGATGCATTCCCCAACCCTGGAAAAAGGCCTAAGATTATTATTCAATAACCTTAATGTCTTCCTTCCCCTATGACCCCACCCCCGACCCCCACCAAAGAAAAACAAACCCTCATACCTAATGGAGCTCTATGAATCCCGGTATACGTAGCAAGGAGGAAAAGATATGATCATGCTAAAAATACCTATTACAACTATAATTTTGTTTTTATGCCAATCCAGATATTCCCTTCTTTCAAAACTATGCTCCAAATCCCCACCCTTTCACCGTTTCTCCCCAGCCCCGGGCCTAAGGGTCATCCCAGCCCACACCCTTTAACAGAAGCATTTGTCATTTTAGCTGTGTCTGCTTGTACTTATCAATACGTTTACTCCACACATCCCTAGCCCCCAGGAGGGTGACAGCCAGAAACTGGCTTCTATGGGGTTTCCTCCCAGAAATTGACATTGTCCCCTTCACAGAGGATGGTGTTAACTGTGAGAGGGTTGTGTTAGTACATCTCTAGTGAAATGTCGCTTCTCTTTTACTCACTTAACTTCTTTTAGGATTAGAACCCCAAAAAAGAATGAAGAAGAAAACAGTTTGGAAGAAATGTTTCTCTATTCTGAAATAAGAGGGACG
>NW_017731784.1:378228-381332 GCF_001890085.2 Hipposideros armiger
ACAAAATATGGATACATCTTAAAGACATTCTGCTAAATGAATTAAGCCAGTCACAAAAGGACAAATAGTAAATGATTCCACTTACATGAAGTACCTAGAGTCGACAAAGTCATAGAAACTGAAAGTGGAATGGTGGTTCCCAGGGGCTGGGGGAGGGGCATGGGGAGTTATTGTGCACTGGGTACAGTTTCGGTTTGGGAAGATTAAACAGTTCTTGAGATGGATGGTAGGAATGGCTGTACAACATGTGAGTGTACTTAATGCCACAGAAATGTACTTTTTAAAGTGGTAACTGTTAGGTTATATTTATTTTACCACAATAAAAACAATGACATTAAAAAATACCCACCCAAGTCCAAAAGGGATCTATCTATATTACAGTCCTAATTTACATACGTCGAGTTGTTAGAGTCTATCTTGCTTCTTGTTCTGAACGGTACTGAAAAACCATGCTTCCTCTACCATTCTTTTCAAAACAAAAGGAAAAAAGAAATGAAAACATTTCCCCCCCCCCTCACTCATCCTCCTCCTATTTGCTGCATCACAAGGTAAGTTTTAAATTGCTTTTGATAAAAGCAAGTGTAAAAATCAAACCCCTGTCCTTTTCATAGTTAGAATTCAGCTGATGCTCTATTGGTCCCAGCCCACATTCTCACCCCTTCCTCGTCTTCTGCGCCTCATCCACAAATCCCCTAGCACTGGGCCCTGTCGCCACCCAGAAAGCAGGGAGAAATCTCTCCTCTCAGGTTAACCCCTCAGGCACAACCGAGCTGATATAGACCTTTGGCAGCCCAAGGTACAGGCACCCCAACACCATTACTGACCACAAGAAAGCGCTTTGGCTCTTAGAAAAGCAATACTACAAATGGCCAAAATGTCAAGTAAAATAGATAGTGCAGAGTCAAGATCATAATAGGGACACTGAGACCCTGGCTCAGGATCACTGCCCCTCAGCACTGGTGCTGTTCTGAAAGCCAGGTTTATAAGGAGTGGAGGGGAGGGTGGGCATAGGAAGAAAGGAATGCCTCCTCTGGGAGAGAAAATTGGGGTAAGCAACAATCAAAGCGGGAAGCTTACCTCACACTTTATATCCAAAATTAGCCCTAAAAATGAACACAGCAGTGTTAAGTACAAAATGTACCCTTTTCTTCATGATAGAAGAATGGCCCAGGGTGAGGTTTCTGTGTATCTTAAAATCTTAACATCTCATGTTACTTACAAAGTGTTTAATAGCAAGTAAAATGTATTGTTTTTGAAATCATAAACCTTCCAAATTATTACAATGAACACTGTAATGATCAGAAAAACAATACTCGAAATAAAAAACTGAAAAGATCATAGGCTGTGATAATACAGATGTTATCTTTTCCTAAAAAATAGCTGTTTGCGTTGTCTATAATATTTACCATTTTCTATAGAATTGATCGTCCTAGGCCTTCAACACCTGCTCAATGCACTTTGAAATACTTCTCGAATCTCTATACACACGGGCCCCATACTTCCGTTTCTACTAATGCCCTGTATACACACATATGCAGGGGAATCTATTTCCAAGACATGCTCAGTTGGGCAGGCCTTCAATACAGAACAATCACCGATCCAAACTTTGCAACATGCCAGATCATTCGCTCTATAGCCATCTAAGGAAAATATAGTTGAGCTTATTTTTAAAGAGCAAAAAGGAGACAGAGGCAGACGACCTGGGCAAAGCATTTCAAGAAGTTGACGGCTTAGCGTTTCCACTTGCTGATTAGCCTGGTGCCACTTGGTGGCACTGTTGATTCCAGTTTGCTCCCTGATCCAGGGGATGGGTACGTCAATTGATCCGACCATAATGAGCTTGTGTCTCCTGCTCCATGAGGAACTTCATTAAGCCCTGACAACCTTTATAGAAACATCAGCATGTCTATATTCCTATCACCTCCAGCTCTAATGGTAAATTCTACAGCCAATGCCCTTCCCTTANGCCGGCCCATTCTTCATTTCTTTACAATGGTTGGAGCCTGACTGGGCTGTGCTGCTTGGCTGATAACGGGAGAGCTGTAAGTGGAGAGCTTGTTGCTCTGCGTTAGCACCTGAAGTAACAAGACCTAAGAACCACTCCACCATTACTTGATTACTTGCATCTCACGAGCTTACACCTGTGATCCCTAATGTTACATCTGCTGGCAATGATTTCACACAACCAACTATCACTCTGAGAGGAAGACGTAGCAAGAGTTGCTTCACCCTTGCGACCCAGTCCTTCCAGAAGCACAATGTAGTGGCCCCAGAGTGAAATATTCTGGCCCAGCTCTGCAGCATGGACTCCCTGTCCAGAGGGTACCTACCCTTCATCTCCTTCAAACCTTAGCTTCAGCAGCTGTCTACAGAGTCACGTTGCAGGATGCTAGATTTTCTCCGCCTAGTGCAGGGGGCGGCAAACTTTTGAGACGGAACAGCCAATCCTGTCCCTCACAACAATTTAAAAATTCTTCAAGAGCCATAAAACAAATGAAATCACCATTATGTGAATAGTAGACTTTGAAAATTTTATAAGTGAAACTATGATAGTTTTATTTTCATTTTCAATTTTACTTCAGAGCCACACGTACGTACCCAAAGAGCCGCATGTGGCTCATGAGCCACAGGACCCCTGGCCTAGGGCATCACCCACTTAAACCATCAATCCACTTAAATATAACTACCCTTAGAAAACATTTGCAAATCATTTATCTGATAAGGGATTGATATCCAGAATACACAAAGAACCCATACAAATCAACAACAAAATAACAACCCACTTTTAAAATCAGCAAAGGACTTGAATGGACATGTCTCCAAAGAAAATCTATGAATGGTCAATAGGCACATGAAAAGATGTTCAAAATCATTAATCACTAGGGAAACAAAACCAAAAGCACAAGGAGATACCACTGCACACCCTTTAGAATGGCAACTATTTAAAACTAATAATAACATTTTGGCAAGGATGTGGAGAAATTGGAGCCCTTTGTGCACTATTGGTGGGAATGTAAAATAGTGCAGCTGCTGTGGAAAACAGTATGGCAGTGTCTCAAAAAATTAAACATAGAATGACCATATGACCTGGCAATTCTATTTCT
>NW_017731784.1:390407-398127 GCF_001890085.2 Hipposideros armiger
GGATATGAAAGCTTAAAAGATTCTTGGGCCGGCCAAGTGGCGCGTTGGTTAAGAGTTGGCTTGGGACGCCAGCTCTGAGAGCAGGGCCCCAGTTCGGATCCCACATGAGGGCCTGTGACACTGCCCGCTACAGCTAAGATGGTGAGTGAACAACAGCTTGACCTGGAGCTAGGCTGCCGTGAGTCGACGGCGATGGCGTAGGCTGCAGCCCCTGCTGCAGTGGGCTGCCATAAGCTACCGTGAGTGGCTGGCAGCCAGCGTGAGCGGCCAGCAGCTGGTGTGAGCTGCCAGGAGCCACCATGAGCGGCCGTCCAGAGGCCGGCGACAGATCTGCTTCACCCGGAAAGAGCACAATGATAATATCAACATGGGCCAGTAAAGCAACGTCCTCCACAACTAGACTGAAGAACAAACAGGACAGACAGCAACTTGGCTGTTCCCCTTCCCCTGATTCCCCAGCGCTGTTCTCCTCCCTCAATTCCCCAATAAAATCTTTAAAACAATAGATTATTTATGGCATAGGAATATAAAATTAGTGAGAAGGGCCTACCAGGGCAGAGCCAGGGCAACATAGCTTGCCCCAGGATGAGCAACAGTCTGTTTGAATCGGTTTCACCAATGGGCCCAAAGGAACTGTGTAGCTATTGTGTTGGACTGTCTAGGGGGTTTCCACACACCTTCTTCTGGACATAGACCCTACCTCTGCCCCCAGGTGCAGCACCCCATTCCCTTCACAGTAGTGATTTGTTTAAGGGATACACTGTGACCCAAAAGAGCTCATCTGAGTTCTTCCTGAAATGTTTCATACAATCCTAGAAGAAAGCTCTCTCTTGGCGCTGTGGCTTCCTATGATTTCAGTGGATACTCTGGTACCCCTCCCAAGCAAGCGGGCCATTTCTTACTGAGGCCATTATGGGCTGGTTTCTCTCACTTGTCCCCAACAACTCATGACTAATACAGCTGTCCTCTCGGAAAAAGAGAGTCCCTTGTGTAAACCAGTAACCTGAATTTCCAGCACCAGGTCCCACGTGCTTGGGTATCATACGCTGGTTTCTGGTCCCAGATTAGTGGAGCTAGGAGATTAAATCCTGGAGTCCAGAGAAATGGCCTTGACATGTCCCCAAATTTCTCTGCCCCCTGAATTTAACCACAAATGGCCAGTTCTGCACACTGTATCTATTGAAGGTCTGAGTATTGAATGCAGCTGTAAAAATTGTTTCCTGTCCCCCCAGTTGCCTTGTTTGTACTGCTCATCTCCAAAGTTACCCTTTAATGGCTTTATGGCCAAGAACCTAAATTCCCTCATTCATTCTCTCTCCCTCTCTCTCTCTCTCTCTCTCTCTCTCTCTCTCTCTCTCTCTCTCTCTTTCACTGCAAATTGCTGAGTAGACATTCAATAAACATGATTGAATGGTTATCGCAAGTATAAAAAGATCATGTTAAAGCTCAAGGCTCTGAGTGAAAAATGAGACTAAAGAGACTCAAGATAGCTGCAGTTTCACTATAAATTCCGGGCACCTTACTCGGGAGAGACTGCCAAGAAAAACTGAATGAATGAAGTAACCTTGCCTTCCCCCTCCTGTTAAGTCACCAGCAACATTCAAGCCAAAGCACAGAGGTCACGCACACCAGCGCAGGGAAGGCCTGCTTGCTGCCAAGCCTTGACGTGACTTTGCCACCTGGTCTGGTCATGGTTCTTGGTCAACTCATTAGGAAGCCTGGTGGGGAGTTCATGCATGGCTAGCCCCGTCGCACATGGATGCTTTTTAGAAAAGAGACCAGTGGGTTCATGCAAAAAAACGTGAAAGGGTTATGCCAATCTGATCTCCTCTCTCCTAAGGCAATGTCACCGTGCTTGTCATACTCGCTGTGCCCAAGCAGCTTCCTCCTAGCCATGGACTCTTGGAAAACAAATGACCACAGATCTGGGGAGAATCGCCTTCTAAAATTGCCTGACTTTCATGTTAGGACCCATTTTATTTCTTATGCTACATCACGTGCTATTCTTGAAATCTTTATATTCCTTCCAAACAGCAGCATGTGCTTCAGAGACTTGAAGTCACATCAGCTTTCTTCTCACTGTTTTAGAAACACTGCAGCTTTACAATAGTGTATCTTCAGTTAATACATTTTAAACCAACAAACACAAAAACACCATTTTTCTCCATAAACATTTAAAAGTTTACATTTGTTAAAGTAACATTTTATTCTAACGTGAATACACAACCATGAATACGTATATAAATAAATCTCATGGCAACCAGGCAACAGCATTAAAAGAGGCAAAAATATTTCTTCCTCGTTGGCATCTTACTCTGCAGGGTAGACAAGTCCATGAGACATCATGAATAAACATAAAAATATTTTAGATATATCGGGGGAGATATGGAAATCTGTACTTTTTCATTTAGGATTTTCTTAAAATGGGCTGCATCTGTACTTGGTCTTATCTTCACGATATTTCTTTAATAAGATGTATTTTTTTAAACTCCATAAATATGTTTCCACCTGGCAGAATTGGCTATTGGAATGGTGCACTGACAGAGAAAACAAACAAAAGAAACAGAGCAGTACTGTTGCTTGTGCTTCATCATAATTTTCACAGGAACTTAAAGCTTCAGTTCTATGCTATTTATCAATAGGGTCAATAAAATAGAGCTCTTCGTATTAATGTTTAGAAATACCCCACAGTAAATATCAGCTTTTGCAAAACTACATGATATGTGAAAGGCAAATCAATGACATACTAGATTTCTAATTTTTTTACTAACTTCACTAAGACCCCGTAACTCAAACAGGATGAAGAGATTTCCATAAGTTATCAATGTTCCTTATCTGTTTTTTCTCAAACATGAAAGCATTATTTTTAGAACACTGAGGTCAAAGAACGGCCTGGAGAATTTTGTTTCTGGGGGTACAAATTAGAAATCAGACCTCTGGTGAAACTAAAAACCAAGACTAGATACCAGCTTGCTAAAGAGTCCAGTCACACCTTGTATACGTGCCACCATCAGGGTAAGTGACAAGCCAACCTCTTCGCCCTCCGGAGCCCGCGTGCCCGCCCCTCCACAGAAACACACCACACGCTTTCATGCCTTGGCACGTTGGCACTCACAATCTGTTCTCTGCTGGGAATACCCGCCCTCGCCCCCAACATCAATCCCAACTGGCTTGTTTATGTGTTAAACTACCTACCCATCTAGACTCAGCAGAGCTATTACTTTTGCAGGCGATCTTTCTTAATCCACCATCCACCCTCCCTCACCAAGAAAATTCACCTGCCTCTCTCTTCTGAGTTTCCTGCCCTTGTATACACCCCTCCAGTGACACACATAACAACACAGTACTCCATTCGTTTATTTTTCCATCTCTGTCAACTCCTGGAGGACAGAGACAGTCAACATCTCTTTGTGTCCCCAATGACCGGCAATGTCTACTGTCGTCAACAATAAATGTTTGTTTGACTGAATGAGTTTTCTGAATACTAAAGCTTATTGTAACTTTTATCTTATTTTTACTTTTTGGCTAATCTTTGTAAGATGACCCTGCCTTGTTCAGGGACAATACATAGTTCAATTTTTTTTTATTGATGACTCAGGAACACCCTCATTTTATAAAATACCACTGCTGCCCTCTGGCTACTGATATGTACAGGACTGCCTGCCACAATCCCAAAGCCTCCCCATGGCAGGGACCTGGGAATACTTGACTCACTTCTTAACTTTCTCTGTCATTCCTCTTTTTTTTCAGACTTTCTCTTATCCCCGTTTTTAGTAAAAATGCCTCTAATGGTACTTAAAATCCACCTTTCTTAATTGGTAGCTTTTGATCTGTTAAGAGCAGAGGAATTTGACAACTAAGCTTGTTAAACCTGTGTGACTAAAACTAAATAGTCTTTGAATTGGTGCCTATAAAGTAATAATGTCTTGGGGCTCTGCTATTTGGAATGTGTGACAACTACTTTGGCTGTTTGAGTCTTGGAAATGACCTGACTGGTTCTCCGCCCTAGCCCTGACCTCCACATAATTGAGAGTTTATAATAATTAAGTACCCTAGATATGACTTGCCAGAATTCCTCCTTAGAAGAAAGACACACATGGAAATTACTCAGGAGCTGGAAGTTGAAAATTAATTAAATGGCTCTTGGTACATTCTGAAATAGGCTAGTCAATTTCTGTACTGAATCTGACCACTTGCAAAACAGAGAAGCCACTAAACTATTGTACGCAGATACTGTGTCACAGTCACAAAAGGCTTGATTATCTTGTGAGAACAAACAACCCGTAACCATGTGTCTCCCACTGACAGCGCGTTTTTTCTCACTCATGTTACGTGTCCATCATGATCACATAAGGGTCCACATTGTCACCCTGGGACCCACCTATCTATCTCAATATTGTCAGCCTCCTGGCAGAGGGAAGAGCACCACATACTGGCTCATAAAACTCGTCCCCAGAAGTCCCACACGTCAGCTCTGCCCTCCTTTCACTGGCCAAGGGAAGTCACATGGCCAGTCCTGAGTTCAGCCAGGCAGGAAGGTGCTATCCTCCTGAAGGGACGGGAACTATGGGAAGGAAACTGGAATATGTNAAAAAATTCATACAACTCAACAAGCAAAAGAAAAACAATCTGATTGAAAAATGGACAGAAGATGTGAATAGATATTTTCCAAAGAAGAAATACAGTTGGCCAACATGTGCATAAAAAGATGCTCAACTCTGAGCAAAAGCGGTTCGATGCCCAGCCTGAGCTGCGCTGCCGCTGAGCTGCCAACAGGTGGCAGGATGGCTCAGCTAAAAAAAAAAAATGCTCAATCATCAGAGAAATGCATATCAAAACTTCACACCTGTTAGAATGGCTGTTACCAAAAAGACAAGAAATGAGTGTCAGCAAGACTGTGGAGAAAAGAGAACATTTGTACACTGTTGGTGGGAATGTGAATTGGTGTAGCCACTATGGAAAACAGTATGGAGTTTCCTCAAAAAATTAAAAATAGAACTTCTATAGGATCCAGCAATTCCACTTCTGGGTATTTATCAAAAAAAAGATTTAAAAAATGAAAACAGTAACTCAAAAAAAAGAGAAAAAAGCTCATGGATACAGAACAGATTGGTGTTTGCCAGAGGCAGGGGTTAGTGGACAGGGGAAATGGGTGAAGGGGGTCCAAAGGGAAAAGGAAAAAAAATAATAATAATAATATGAGGAGGTAAGAGGTGGTAATACATGAAAAAAAACTAGTTATGAGTTAACTATTGAAGCGAAGTGATATTGGGGTTCACTACACAATTCTTTTTAAAAAGAATAATAGTTAACACACACTTAAGCATATATATTTCCTAGCTCTGCCTTCTGAGAGGGCCTGGAAGAAGCAACACCCCAATAGCAATCAGCACACCTAATGCCCTAATGCTTGGTTTCTAAGTACCACTCTTCACTAAAAGGAGCCAGAGATCCTTGGAGGAATGGTCGATTCCAGGGATAGACACGGAAAATATCAGATGAGCCCAGAATATACTAAAATGTACAAGAAAGTAAGGGGGTGCCCGAAGAATGATACAATTGTGTCAAAAGGACACAGAAACTTATCGGGGTTCATGCTAGCCAGGTGTGGGATAATTAAAGGATCACAATAAATAATGACAGTGATGCATTATAACCACTGACTGAATAGAAAATCTTAAGTCCATATTGATAAAAATAAATAAGTGAACAAATTAAAAGTTTGATGAGGACTAGGATATATATATACCTAGGCCCAAAAGACTCAACAAAACTTGTATTAATTACAAAGGGAAAAAAGTAATTTTATAGTGGAGAAGCCTGGCAGACATTGACCTTAATCAAGTGATCAGGGTGAGCATCATCATTAATAGGACAAATCAAAATGTGTGTCACCTGGTAGGATGCAATGAAAAGAATACAGCACCATGTCCATGAAATTCCTGCCAACGACGCCTAACCTGGATATAATCATGAAGAAACATCAGCCGAACTCAAATTGAGGAGCATTAACTAGCCCTCAAAAGTGTCATGAGAGTTGCCAAACGACTAAGGAATTGTACCGGGTTGAAGAAAGCTAAAGAAACATGACAAGTAAAGACAGCCTGTGATTCTAGACCGCAAGCTTCTGCTCCAAAGGATATTATTGGGACAACGGGCGAAACTTGAACGGGGTCTGGGGGTTAGATGACACTGATAAATCAATATCAGCTTCCTGATTTTGATGGCTGTACTGTAATTATATAGCAGAATGCCCCTGTTTGTAAGAAATCCGCATGAAAAAGTTTGGGGTAACGAGGTATCTTGCTGGCAACTTACTCTCAGATGGTTCAGCTGGGGAAGAAATGTTCTTTGTACGATACTTCAAATTTTTCATAAGCTTGAAATTTTTTCCCAAAAAAGGTTAAAAGGAGAATGTGTAAAAATTGTAAAGTAAATGGCTTAACTCTGCAACAAAACCATTGCATCGCCCGCACTCCACTGACCNTCCTCTGGCGTCCCAAGCCAGTTCTTAACCATCGCGCCACTCGGCCGGCCCCCAAAGCTGTTAACTTTTAAAAGATTTCAGTTATACAAACTTTTAGAAGAAGCAACGTACACCAACATGTATGTCACTGTTTTGTTCTCTGCACCCCTCGGGGTAGCTCCGCCTCTGTTCCACGTTGTTTTTTTGCCTTTTTCTTATGATAAGGGGATGTGACAGAAGCCTCGAGCATTGAGAACTCAGAATCCTCAGGGGAAGAGCAGACTATGGATATTTTATCTCAATAATTATTATGTTATTGCTTTCAACAATGTTTATTATATTCTTTAGTGGTGAGACTAGCATTGTATGATGTCTCAGCTAGCTCAGATCAGAAATCATCATCTGTGAAGTATAAACCATAAGAAGATACTTCTGGTGACTGTGATCTTATTATCAGCATTTGGCTTCCGATGCATATAAAATATATTTGACTGCAAAGTAATGATACTGATCTTTGAATAAACACCACAACTCATTTATACAATAAAAGAATGCCATCACCTTCTATGATTTGGAATATTATATACATATTCTTGAGACTGTTCAAAACCGTGAAAGTTCCTCTTCTGATAGCTGCATCCAGTGTGTGAGACGTATACATTTGATTCTTCTCAGTTGTGGTAGATATTCATACTTTGAGGGTGGATTTCATTTTCGGAAACAGCTGAATCATTTGGAACTAAATCTAGCATATAGGCTGAAGAAAACTCTTCGAATCAAAAATAAGACTCATTCATTGAATTATTCAACAAATATTGCGTTGGACGCTACACAACATGAAGTTAGCCTCAGCTCAGAAGGAGCTCAAAGACGGGCATGTAAATAAATAACTTTAATAAAAGTAACACAATTTTCCCAAAGATATTTAAGCAGCTATGGTTGCTTTTAAGTAGGACTCTGACGAGAGAGGAACAAGGCTGGGTTCCTGGATTGGCTCGTAAAGCAGTTACAAAAGAAGTTCCAGGTGTTGCAAACGCGTCAAAGCAACAGCAACTGCAGGGGGATAAGTACATAACCTCCTAACAGGCTATTCCAACAGAGGATGCTCGTCCTGCTAGTAGTTACATTCTGGTATAGATTACTTTCCCTTTGATCCAGTCTTCCTTTATAGTTATACCTACTGACCCCAACAAAGCTGCAGTTATGGATTATGATATCAAATGATAAGCAATCTTTCCACTTTGTTTCTTAAGC
>NW_017731784.1:405110-416703 GCF_001890085.2 Hipposideros armiger
AGACTACAGTTGTTATGAAAGAAGGGGTGCAGATATCAGGTGCGGGTATCGTCCACAAAGAACAATGACAGCACTCCTTCCCACAGAGGAGGGACTTTACCTCGGAATCTCTCTCTCCCCAACATTCCAGATAGTCACTACCAACAGACTGAGGTTGGCAAGTGAGATAACAAGTATTTGCCAACCCTTCTATCAATAGTGAAATAATCCAATATTCAGGGTTCGGGGAAGACTTTCTCAAATTAAGACCTGAGGTGAGGATGAATGACATCCTAACCAGGTGACAAAGAGGGCAAGACTCGGCAAGTGCAGTTCTGGAGGAGAGATGGTGTGGCACAAGAGGTCACACAGCACTCCCAGGGCCTGAACTCACATGGTGACAGAGAGGAGGGAAAAACTGAGACCCAACAGGTGCTAAGCAGGTCCAATTGATTTGACTGGATCATGTGGGGGTTGAAGGAAAACAAACTGAAGCTGACATTTGGGTTTCCGTCTTGAACAGAGTCAGGACGATGATGACATTCAGGAATATGACACAAGGAAGGGCAACAGGTTGGGGGGAGGAATATGAGGCCAATCCCAGGCATGTGAAATTCAGGTTGCTTGTGGGACACACATTTAGACATGTACATGAGGCTTGTCTAGGGCACAGCTGAAGAACTCAAGGTAGAGATCCCAACTCCAAAAACGGACATGAGAATAATCGGCTTGGAGAGTAATTAAAGCGCTGGGTCTAATGAGACTGCTCAGGGAGCAATGAGAGTGAGAGGCAGAGAGGACAGGTCAGCTCAGAGGAGCACCACCAAAGAAAGGAGAGTGCTGAGTGTGGGGAGAGGAAGCCTGGGCAGACAGATCACAAAAGATGGGAATGAAGATGCGCCAGTAAATTTACCGAAAAGGTGGGGTGCTGGTGACCTGTGAAGAGCAGGTAAGCGTCCAGAGGAGTGGGGAAGGAGTGAAGCAGCTTTCAGTGACCAGAAGTGCGAATGGAAGGTGAGAAGGCAGAGATGGTCTGAACTCACCAATACGCTCCAATGACAGCAACATAAATCAAAGGCTCCTCAGAATAGAAGTCCCCATTAGAGGTAAAATAAGAAAATAAAAACAGATGCGTTTTTCTAAAAAATATCTGTATGGTTCTAATATTCAAAATAATCTTTTGCAGTTGTCTTCTTTTAAACTTAAAAATGATTACTCATCATCTTTTACAGTGTGGCAAAGATACAAAGTGAACACACTGCCTCTGTGTTGATGACTCCCCAGATCCGTATTTCCAGCCCAGGTCTCTGCCCCGAGTTCTGGCTGTCCCACGGAAAGTGCTGCTCACCTAACCCGGCCATGGCTGACCTCTGCTTCTTCCTCCCAGTGCGCTGTGAGCCCCGGGAAAAATGGAATTCCTGTCCAGTCAGACAAATATGGTACTTAAGTTATTCAAGAGCCACGGTCTCCACAGTGAATTACTTACAAATCAGTATTTATCACCCCAAGAATCTCTGCCTAGTCAAACAGCAAACATAGATTCTTGCTATAAATAAAGACAATGTCTATTTCCTAAGTCACAAGCACATGCTTTTTCTCCTTAATCACAGGAATACATTTTTATGATGAACAAATGGGGCGCACAAGCTTTTGTTTTAGTCCTTATCTGTCTCACTGATCTGTATTACGCCAAGTCACCTGGAGCCAAACGCCAGCTTTTAAGAACGAGCAAGTGGCGCAGGCCGGCCTTCCTGTCCGCATCCAAATTGTCCTTAGCCACTTCCCACGTGGCTCAGCACTCACAGCTCATGGTCCTTGCTGTTCAGTCCTGCTGTTCAGAAACACATTTCTCTACCGAACTTGAGATATACACATTCAACTGGCTAACGCACAGATCCACTTAGATATCCTGGAGACTTCAGACTCAACATGACCAAAACCAGGTTCACCACCCACCCCAAAAAGAAGAATTCTATTTCCTCCCCAGTGTCCCACCACCATCCAACCAGTCATCCCAGTTAGAACCTCGGCACGATTTTGACTCTTTCCACCTCCACAACCCAAGGTCAACTCCAGCTCCTGACTCTCTCTCAGATTTGTCCACATATTTCCCGTCCTGCTACCACCGCCTGGGTCCCAGCCTCCAGCCTCTCTTTCTAGGCTTACTAAAATAGCCCCGGGCTGGAAGCAAGGTAACAAGGCAGGAGTTCACCATTAGTGAAGAAGACTTCCAACGTCTACAAGTACAAGTCTATGGTTATGGAGGTAGGGGTCTTATATCTTATTATAACATTTTCCTGTTTGAAAATTTGAACCTAGAGCCTGATTTTCCTCAAAAAAAGCTTGAGAGTGTTTAATACGGCTATGACATTTCAATAAAGGGAAGGAAGAATAAAGGATCAAGGATCCTAGCTAGATTTGATGCTTTTCTACTGCAAAAGAAACAGTGTGAGACTAATAGGCAGGGTACAAAATATTGAATGTCAATACAAAACACAAACACACTTCACCTCTTTATCAGATGAGAAATCAGGTGCCTTCAAGTTTTCTTCTAAATTTTTTCCCAAATTCAATCATGTTCTCCACCTCTTGAACTGAGATTCTTAGTATGTCCTACTCAGACTGCTACCTTATGATACTCTTTCCTCTCCTTATATTTGCTACTGATATTTTATCCATAATTAATTTAATCCTATAGCACATCATTTTTCCAATTTGTTAAGGTCAACTGGAATTCTTGTCATGTTCCCCAATTCTTGAATCAAGTTACCTACAGATATATTAGGCAGAACTGGTCCCTATTGCTATCACTCCTCATATCACTTCATTGACTATATGAACAATGATAAATGTTCTATGGATATGATATTCATTCATTCATATACCATTACTATAGTTACAAGTACCAACTTACTAAAGTTAGGATAAACACAGTTATTATTGTTCCATTATTTACCTGTCCTTCCCTTCATATATTAGATTAGTCTAATGCCGTTTAGTTTCTGCAAAAACTCAGCTGGTAACAAGAAATGATAGAAAATTATTTGAAGACTCATTCTACTATCTCTTCATGTATTTGATGTTAGTCTGACTTGTCTGTAATTTCCATGGTTAATCTATTTGGCTGCGTATTTTTAAGCTAGTGACAATACTTAACATATTTTAATTCTTAGAGACTTCTCTTTATCTCCATAATTCAAAAATAATAATAATAGTGATTTGCCAACACAGTGGCACCTGCCAGTTCCTTCTGTACCCAGCGTGCTTGACTAACACAAATAGTTCCAGTTCTTCAAAGTACTTTTTAACTCTTTTTCCATTTTGACTCTCTTTACTTTCATCAAAACTGGGAACTGTTCCAGCCCCTTCACATCTGATATCTCTCATGAAGAGTGAATTGAATAAGACATTAAAAGCCTCTGCCTTTTCACCAGCTTCTGTTATCGGTTTTCCAGGCCTGTCCATCAGGGACCCATGCCAAGCAACTGGTGAAATTATATTACAACAAAGTCTTTCTGAAACTTGCAGTAACTAGCCCAGATGGACAGGGTCCAAAGTGGACTCGCTGTATATTCTCTCTGATGTCGGAAACGTTTCTGACAAGAGAATAAAAGAGAATATAGATTGCCTTTTCCAATTTATTACATTTTATTTTTTTCTCTCGGCTTCATGTTCACCTTCGAAGAACAAGGAGAAAGAGGGGAGAATTTTTTAAGAGCATTTCTATTTATTGAAAATCAAGTCGATCCATTTTTCATTTTACAAAGGCAAATGAGGATTCTTCCAGAACGTCGTCTCCTTTCACCTGGCTGTGTCCACCTCATTGACGCAAAGGAGAAGTATTTGGCAAAGACATGCACGGTGGTGCCAGAGTCCCCTGGCCCAGCATGTTTGAGGCATTTTATTAGAGGACACTGAGTTAGACAATATTTTATAATTGGAAAGGAAAGAACAGGTATGACAGACTACCCAGTCTCTCTTGGTTCGCTTCTGTCTCCTCTTCCCATTGCACAGCTCTTCGAAAGAACCAAGCACCCGGAGCCAAGTTCATCAGCCCCTCTACCAGCAGTGAAAAAACTCCATCGGTGTTTATCCAGCCTGCTAAGCCTGTGAAAACTGACTAACATTTCCAAATTGCCACTCCTGCCAACAAGCTGAAACAGGAGGAAGAATGTGCAACTATATGTGGTCAAAATGTTTTAAGTGCTTTCTTCAAGATTAAAGAGTGTTGGTAGAAGCTATGTAGGGCCTCTTTGGCTCCTGTATCCATAAATCTCTATCTTGATCAAATATATCTCAGTTCACTCACTAGAAGAGGAGAAAAATATTTTTTCCTGAAAAATCTACTGCTTCATACACAAATCACTACACTTCTTGTGAAATTTTTTTTTTAATGTGCTAGACTGGTCTTCTAAGCCTCCACTACAAAGATTATTCATACTCCATGAATCACACCAAAGTTCTCACTGACCTTCTTTTGTACAGAGGTAGTTTGTTTGTTTTTCTTAGAACCAGGAAACATTTTGTCATTTTTGTGAAAGACTATTTTCCATTCCAAGCTTTCCTTTGAAAATTCTATTTATCTGTGGTTTGACACTTTAAGCATCATTACTCGACTTAATTTATTCTTACAATTCCTTAAGAGTCTAAAGAGGGCTGGCAGTCAACTACTGTTTAAAACATGTTCCTTCTCAAATGTCACTCTTTGTTGGCAGCATGCGTTTTACAGGTCCCTGTTAACATCAGATGACAAAGGAAGGTCACCTCTTGTCTTCCAAGACTCACGTTGGAAGTGGATTTCACTGAACCAGATTCATCAACTGGAAGATGATACTGTAGAACAGACTAGAATTCTTCCCCATCAACTATTCTTCACTGCCAATGAAGAAAAAACTAGGGTCCACAGACAGAACCAGTGGCTGCAAGAGCACAGAAATGGCTCCCTCTAATTAGGTAAAAGGATCTAAAGTGTCCTTATGACGTATATTCGTATATCCAAAACCTGACACCACTAAGCCCTGTAGATCATGGACCGACCACCTGAATCAAAGTTAGTGGGAGTGTTTGTTTAAAATACAGGTTCCAAGGCCTCATCTCAGATCAGCTGTAACAGAATCTAAGAAGTGAGGTCCAAAAATCAGCTCCTTAGATTATTCTTAGGTCCACTAAAGTTTCAGAAACCTAGCCCTGAAAAATAAGTCTCACAAATGTTCTACCTAGCAGTTACCCTGTGGGGGGTAAAATGTAGAGATATTTGGCCAAGGTATGGATTGAGCTGGGGAAAATCTAGCCTAAGAAAAGCAGGTAAAAGAAGTAATACGGGGATCAGTTCAGAGTGAGGGAAATTGATAAGGAGAGATGGCCAAAACCAACGACAAGTTCCCCTAGACGTAGAAAGTGTTTTTAATTCTACATTGATAAACTTTTGAAAAACAATGAGTTAAGGATGTTAAACTGTGATATTAGCATAATTCTGCCTTAAAAATCAAACCACTAAACTGCTATTTAAGTTAAAGATTTTGAAGCAAATCAGATTATTTAGAGCATAACGTAAGTATATGATGTATGTATGATAAAATATGGGGAGTATGACTCAAATCAGAACGGCAATTTTCTCTTAAATCCTGAACATTTTCTATATTAATTCACCTCGAATTGAATTTAGAACACTGCGCTCAAAGACAGAAGGGTACCCGAAAGATGTCCATCTCCTAACCACTGGTTAGCCTCATTTTGTCTCAGTCGGAAGTAATCAATTGGTGTCAGCCTTTTGAAAACGTGACAGGGAAGACCTGAGATTAGCTTTCTCCTGCCTCCTTCCCCCACCAGTCACCATACTCAAAAATTGAGGCCAGAACTGGAATGAAAGAAACCCTGGGGTTCTGGTCTCCACTAACCCACTAACTAGATCAGATAAATAATTTCAGCTCATAGGTTACAGCTTCCTCACCAGTACAGTGAAGAAGTTAGACCAGACTAACTCGGGCTCTACCATTCTAAATGTATAATAACATTCAACACGACAGTATGCTGTGCTTTTTGCTTTAAATATGATAGACGGCATAGGCATCTCACTTTATTTTCCTCCAAAGAGAAATACGTATGTCAAAATGATCCTGTTGCTAACTTTGTGACTTTGGTTAGGAAAACGAAAACATTCTGTCTAAAAGAAAGAAATAAAATCTGCTTTGGCTTCAGATACCAGTGAAATTCTAAGACCCTCTTCCTTACCTTCCCTCCACCTACCTCAGCTCTCTCCTCCCTGTGTGACCTCAACCAGCCAACTCTTTTAGCTCTGGACATAACACAATTTGCATAGAAAACTTACTCCTCAAAAAAAAAGAAACTTTGTTGAGGGCAGTAGTATCTTCAATTAGCCTGAAGAAGTTGTTTAAATGATCTTCAAGGGTTTGTAAAGAACAGAATGTTTATTCGAGTTTTTAGAGCTACTTGGTTTTCAGTGGATATTTTTAACAGAGATTTAGATCGGTTTCATCACATCGGTCTAACTTTCCTTACCTTGTCTTACTTTTCACCTCACTCGGGCCCATCTATTTCATCCTGGCTCCCTCACGGGTTCCTCTACGCTTCTTAATCACAGTACCAATAATCTGCAAGCTGTCCTTAAAAAACAAGAAAGCAGTATCTCTCAGCTTATATTTCATTTAAATATAGTTGCCGGAGTTTTAACTTCTCGGTACCACTACTTTGGAAACGTGCCCACACACTGCCAATTCTTTGCTGTTTACAAATCAAATTTACAATATCTCTTTGTTGCCTCTTAGCAAATAAAATGAACTCTATAATTGAACTCTATAATACACTAGGACCCTTCTGTTCCATATAGCAAGAGGCTTGCCTCCATTTCAGGATTGCTTAAACTAGTCATTTTATGTATTGTCAGGCTTTGGGCTCTGCCTGTACTATTCTGGTTACATCATTACCGACAAAAGATTTACAAACAGGTTTCCATGGCAAGCAACAAGAACAAATGGAAAAGTCCAAGAGAAATGTAAACAGAAAAGATAAGGCTGAGTCAATCTCTGATGAAACTGGAATGCAAAGCACCCAAAAGCAACTACTTGAATCGCAACTGAAATTATTGACATTTCCCTGAAACATGACAGGAACCACACAATAAATGAAGACATTGGACTTTTTTTTTTTTATTGATGTAACAGTCACAGCTCCATTCAACAGACTCTAAGGACACAAGGGCAGTCACCTTCTGCAGGCAAATTCTTTTCCTTGTTTAATGGACTAGACAAATGTTGCCATTTTAATTCATGGCCCTACATAAAATGAACACTTATAAAAATGTCCCTTTGCATTTTGATGTTTTCTGTAACCCTGGTAGCTAAGTGCTGATACCAACAATTATCTAGGCATAAACAGTCGTTGAAAGAGGCAGAAATTAGTCATGATGGGTTGGCTAAGGCAAAAACGTGAGGGTGGGTGTGGATTTATGACAGTGATAGGACCCAAGTGGTAGGACCCTCTCAGGTAATGACGTTGCAGCATACACACAGTGCAGATATGAAAGGAGACATTTCCATTCGTTCACACAAAGAGGAAGGCAGAACTAGGACTTTTTCCTCTTTGTAGCTCAAGAACTTTTCCTGGCACACAGTAAGCAGTCAATAAATGCACACTGAATGAAAATACAGTGCCAAATGAAGAGTCAGGAAAGCCACTGGCTTTTAATTATTATGCAAATACAACTGCATCATTTCACACAAAGGGAATATGGATGGGTTTCCCTATCCTTCTTAGTAAAGAGAAGCCACTCCACCCATCTTAACGTTACAACTGGAATAATTTCTTGGTTCTCAATTTCCTCTCTCTCAATCATTCCTGCCCTCCAATCATTCCATGAAAATGAACTCAGGTCATTTAGGGTTCCATAAGACTGTCACAGGAAAGCATAAATATTCTTCAATATGTAGCATAATAATTGGAATGTATATAGAAAAAAAAACAAAATTTGATAGAGTCTCCCTCTGGCCCACTTCCTCCACGGCCTTGCATCTGAGATGATTTGAATAGTCATTTTGCCTGTAGCCATAACCTTAGCAAAGAAAGCAAAGCCTTTTTCATAAACATATCATAAAAAGGTCTATTACAAAATATGAACCTACTGAGTAAATTAAATTATTAGCCTCAAAGGGAAGGGTATGAATTCAATAATCCTATTTCTTTCTATGTAGCCCTAAACACTCTGAGCTCCCCACCCACCTACATGGCGGCCCCCTTCCCCCATCTCGCCTCGCGCCCTCCCCTGTCTGGTGCCAGCCTGCGCTCTGTCCCTTCACACCAGTTTGCCATCGCTGTTCCCGCCATCTGGAGTCAGTTTGCGTATCTCTGTCTCATCAACTCTCCATCTTTTTTAAAATATCATCTGAAAACATATGTTTCCCCCACACACACCCCTTTCAATTTCCTCTAGGCTTTTATTTATTTCATCCTCTGACTTCCTTCAGCTCCGAGAAAAAAACTCATCTGATTCACTTCAGAAAACTCCTCTACAAAGGCCTGTAACCGCATTTGATATGAAAGCTTGTAATCTCTCAGGTTTGAAATATCTCATATGAGTGGTCAGCACATGCTCCTCCATTTTATCTCCATGAAATGATGGAAAGCACACGAAAGAATATAAACCAGGAAATGAGGGCATCTCTAACATTAAAATTACCTCCAATGCTGCAGATCATTTCCAAGTGGCCAGGGCTGTACTGCTCTATTGCACAAGAAGCCAACCTGAGATCCTCACTGAAAGCCACTGTCCTGAACATCATTTTAAACACTTGGAATTCAAGAAGCTGCTGCTTTACCCATTAGGGTTGCCAATAAGAGATTCGGGTGGGGTGGGGGTGGGCAGAAATCAAGCCCCCCTTAATCCTTTCTATTTCCTTTCAAAAACTTTGCCCAAGAACTTGGAACAAAAAAAAAAAACCCAAAACAGAGAGAGGATGAACATGCCCCATACACCCAACTGGTCAGAAACTTCCATTTCCAGACTTCCCGGCTATCTCATTCTGTTGCCTCTTCACTTTCTCTAATTAACCTCTGCCGCTGTGATTACCCCCTTTTCATTGTCTCAGCCAGCATTTATTAATCATGTGCAGGACCCGTGGTCCCTGACCATTCTCCAACATCAGCGATGCTTTTCTGCACCGGGTTGCTGACTGTGATTCTTTCATTCTGTTTGCCTTTTCTTTCTTTATTCCCCCTACCCACGGTGAAGAAGCTGAAAAATGAGGATCTCACTCTCAAACTCTGCTCTATTGTCAGTTCCACGGCTGCAGCAGTCGTGCGAGCTAGGAGAATCACTGTTGCTAAGCAACCCTTTAGCACCCTGTGTAAAAGATAAAGAGCACCGTGCATGGCGCTGAGGGTGAGGCTGTCCAGCTCCCCATGAACTGGAGGGGGGGGCGCCCTTGGGACAATCCACAGAGAAGCGTCGCTTCTATGAACACAGGGCTTGGGGAGGAAAGTTCTTAAATTTTCTTCCTTTGTCTCGAGACCATTTCTCATTTTCTCCAAAAGAAATATGACCTAATCGGCAAAGACATGGATGGGAAACCCATGATTTGGGTTTCCAGGATTGATTTGTGCCACAAATTGACCTGTTGAACAGAGCTACACATTACACACCCTCCCATGACTCGGTCTCTTCCTCTTGAAAAAAGTGCAAATTAAAATCAGCTGCTTGACAAAACTGTAAGAAATTGATTTTTTTTAAATAGCATTATCAAGTCCTGACTGAACTACCAGTTATTAAATGATAATAACACATTTCCTGCCAGTCTTCCTCAGATGTCGCTTGTAGCAGCTCTTCTTATCAGAGGTGCCATTCTGCATATTGACTTTCCGTGAAATATTTTGTGGGTTTTGGGGAGGAAGTATTACCCATCAGAATGCAACGTTACAGAAGGGAGGGTCATCTCCTTCATTCACAGCCTGAAAGAGAAGTGGGCGGGCCAGTGATGGGGAGAAGCCTGAGCCTGTCCTTCAGCCCCGTCCCTCAGGCTGGCCCCTCTGTGTCACTTCCTGAATTGAGGCAAGAAGTAAAGGATTGGATGAGATTATAATATCATGAATTTCTTGAACTCTAGTCACCGGTAAGGCTAAAAACTCCTACCATACTCAGGTCCTTCCCTGTGACTATGACCGCTAGTCACCCCCCACAAGTCTATTCTCTGTTCTTACAAAATAAGACTTCCTGCCCAGCTCACTTGCAGCTCTGTGTGGCCAAGTAACGGCCCCGGCCAAAACAATCTCAACAGAGTGATGGGTGAAATGTTCTGGTCATAGCTTCCATTTCTCCTCCCCCCCTCACTTTCTTATTGGAGGGAAAGTGGACATGGTGGGAACAAGTATGAAACATCTGGACTAGGGCAAGACCTAGGGATGGTGGAATCACAAGGAGGAGGCTGGTTCTCTGATGGCTTCACAGAGCACAGCCACTGTATCAGTTCAGACTTAGGGGACAAAGAAATACACTTCCGTCGTGTTTAAGCCACTGTTATTTGGCTTCTCTGTCACTTGGAAACCCCAAATAATATTTACCCTAATAATTTATGTTCTACCTCAAAGACTTGCCCAAAACAAAGAAGTGTTCAAGCATGCCAGTAAAACAACTTTGTACCCCAAGTAAACTCCAAAAAGTTTAATGAGTGGAAATTGTAATAAGATCTGCCACTTATTGAGCACATCTTTCCACTATACCAAGAAAGTAAAGCAGTTCTCATCTATAATTCAGTTTAGGAAACCTCATGCTTTCAACTAACCAGCATATATTACTAAGCACCACTGTGAAAAAAACACTGTCTAAAACAGAGTGGATGCCACAAAGATGGACAGGACATGCCAGTCTCCTGGCAGCTAACATACTCAGAGGAATGTCATGAGATGCAGCATTCTGATGAGGCTTAACTGAATGATGTATGAGTACCCTGGACAAATCATACAAGCTTTGTTTTGGTTAATGTTGGCATGCAATACCTTTTTCCATCCTTTTACTTTTAATCTATCTGTGTCATTATATTTACAGTGGGTTTCTTATAACCAGCACAAAGTTGGGTCTTGCTTTCTTATCCAATCTGAAAAAATCTGCCTTTTAATTGGTAGAGTCTAGACCATTTACATTTAATGTGATTATTAACATGGTTGGGTTTAAATATACCATCATGCTGTTTTCTATTTTTCCAATCTATTCTTTGTTCCCCTTTTCTTCTTTTTTACTTACTTTTGGATTAAGTTTTTTTTGTTTTTGTTTTTGTTTTAAAGATTTTTATTGGGGAATTGGAGGATGGGAACAGTGCTGGAGAATTAGGGGAAGAGGAACAGACAAGTTGCTGTCGTTTTGTTCTTCAGTCTAGTTGTGGAGGACGTTGCTTCACTGGCCCAAGTTGGCACCATCACGGCCACCAACGGCGGCTGCTGGCCGCTCATGCTGGCTGCTGGCTACACACGGTAGCCCATGGCAACCCACTGCAGCAGGGGCTCCAGCCTACGCCATCGCCGGTGACTCATGGCAGCCCAGCTCCAGGTTGAGCTGTTGTTCAGCATCTTAGCTGTGGAGGGCAGTGTCACTGGCCCTCACATGTGGGAT
>NW_017731784.1:420768-429730 GCF_001890085.2 Hipposideros armiger
ATGCAATCTGAAATCACACAGTGCATTTAGATGTCATCTCTCTTTAGTCTCCTTTCATCAAAAAACAGCTCCCCCAGCGTTTTTGGTCTATAATGACTGGCATTTCTTAAGAAAACAAGCCTTCATTTTTGGATTTATCTGATTGTTTCCTCATGATTTGATTCAGGTTAAACATCTGGAGCAGGAATGCTGTCTAAGTGACAGGTAGGTATCAAGTCAGTAGGGACATGCTGTTCATTTGTTTCTCTTTTGGCAATGTTAAATTCCTTAAATTTGATTACGTGTTTAAGGTATTCTCCATGATAAAGGTGCCTTTTTCCCTTTGTAATTAAGTAGTCCAAAGGACTACACTTTCAGAACATTTTGTTCCCCAACCATCTTTCACTCACTGATTTTAGCGTCAACTGATCATTCTTGCCCAAATCATTTATTAATTACTATGGTGGTTATAAAATAGGGATTTTTCTCTTCCATCATTCCTTTTACATTTATTAATTGGCACTTTCAAAAGTACTTCATGATAGCAAAAACCACCCAGGACCATCTGTGTTAGAGTGTCAAAACAAGAATGAAGATGCTCACTAGAGGAGCTAAGCTCTCTACAGGAAGACACACCCATGTGAAGTCCGGAGCTCGTGCTACATACACACAGCTCTGCATTTGCTGCTAGGAAGATATTTTCCCTACAGTCGATCAGGTTCAAAGGAATTCTTTCATTGTGTAAGCTGTGGATGTTTACCATGTTCTTTGTTTCAAGATGGTGATGGAATACTGGCAAAGGATCTAAAGGAACTACATTTTTCAGGCTTCATACAAATAACCTCTAGCTTCCTCCCTGAAGCAAAGGGTGAACCTCTGAAAGCATCAGACTGAGAAAACTGGACATGGCTGAAAAGTTTAGCAGATCATTTCTAAAGTATGCTTGGCTCTAAAACTTTTTTGTAGAGTCTAGATCAAGCACCCCAAAATTACACCCTTTCATCCCTTGTCTAGCATGGCTTCAGTTCAAAGAAGGAAATGATTTTTTTTTAATCCCTTTCTACTTCTCTTATAGAGATGTCCTGAGCCTTTATAAGTATATAACATTTGTAAGCTTGGCCAGGCTAATTGTCTGCAGACCACCTTAATGCCATGATAATGGTAAACCCAGTACTTCCAATTCATCCCCTACCAGTGAATTCCATGTCGACAAACTCAAAAGAATGTATTAGTTTAATTCAACAATCACAGTGTAATCCGCGAACACTCTGCCAGTGGTGCCCCCCTTGGAAGTCATTTTTAAGTGTTTAAACTCATGCGTTCCAAGGTGCCATAGAGAAAGCCAAAATCAATGCATGCCTATTGCCAGTATATTACATAGTAGTAAAAATAAATTACTAAATAATCCTATGAATCAGTATAAAATGATAAAATCTTAATCTTTAAAGGGCTCACAGAGAGCTAGCCCAATCTCCTACCCCATGTCTTCAGTATCTGAAATAGTAATGCCATGTCTGTCTAAATACCACCAGTGACAGAGCGCTCACCACATATGACAGTTCATTCCGCTAATCCACAGCTACACATAAGGCAGCCTGGAGATCATGGAGCTAAGAATCAATGTGTTTGCATGTAAACCTCCCAGTAGACCAGAAAAACACAGTAATAGAAAAATGCAAATTTAATGATAGGCATCATTTCAATACAGAGCTTTCATAAAACATTTAAAGCAAAATTCTATTTATCAAAAGTTGATGTACCTATATTAAGCAAGTTAACAGGTAAGGTAAGTTTCAGGCTAAGGAATGTGAAGATGTCCCCCACTCCCATATCACTTGCCCTGAAACAATCTTTCTCGGTACCCTTAAGTCCAAACCACCATCAGTGTCTTCCATCAGAGTCCCAAGAGTAGAACTTTATTTCCTTCTCCCACCACACTTGCACTGAATATTTGGGCTCATGTAGTTTAAAATTCCTTTTATTCTCTTGATCTACTCACAATCCAGAAAAGAGTAGCCATGGCAACTGATATAAACATAAGGAAATATGGATATACAAAAAATAGTCAATGATTGTGCACCTGGGTGATTAAAACAACAGCATTATAACAGACAAAAAAAGGGGGGGCTTAATCTGGTTGGGTTTAGAGATCTAAAGATTAAGATGATGGTGAAATGCTTAGTGTCCAGGTATGAAATCCAGAATAGATATCGATTTGAGTCATCAGTAGCGATAACAGTTGAAAATTTCACACAGATCAATTTCCTAAGAAAAAGAGAAATGAAGAGTAGTAGTGAAGACACCCAGTTGTACACCCCTCCAGTATTTCTACATTGTATATTGTCTTTTGATTTTCTAATTTTTTCCCAATTAATACTCTCATCTTCCCAATATAACATAATTTCCGTAATGCCAAGGATCAAGTCTCACATACCTTGTATGTTATTGGAGTCATAGAAGATACTCAATAAAATCATATTGGCTGGTTCTAATAATCACCTAAAAATATTTATAAAAAACCTAGTAGCAGTGGACTTTACTGATGTAGAACACATTCCCTGGACAATGGAGCCCACCTTCTAAGTGATTGTCATCTACAAACACCTCTATGAGGCCAACACCAAAGAATGTCATTATATCAAATTAATTTATGCATTCAATGAAGACTATTAAAAATCAACCATGTACAAAGTACTGTGCTAAGATGCCCCTCTTGGGAAACAGAAAACCAAGTAAGACAAGGTCCTCACTCTTATGGATTTTACAAGAATATAGTCATCTTGCTCAAGGTCAAAGATAAATGTGTGCCTTGAATCATTTTAGGGTACTCCAATGTATTTGCTAATACAAGTGCTTGTGATTTTATAGTTTTCTTTCAACTTTGGCACACAGTCTAAACTTCTTCAACTAGGTAATAAAGTGGTTTGAGCCTAATTGCTACTTACCTCATGTCTGTAGATAGAACTTCATATTCGTCAAGTTCTCTGTGTCCATTTATACACTGAAAAGTCAGGAAAATGCTCACTAAATCTTTTATGCATATAAGCCCTTTGTTCAAGTCATCCAGGCCTTCCCAGTGGTCCATACATGCTCACCACCTGGTCCTTTCTTCTGGACCTACCAGTGCCATTTTTCATGCCTAAAGTTCTCCTTTTCCCCACACTTCACTCCCCAACCCAAATTATCCAAAGTCTTCTTCCTTTTCATGTGGCATTTCCAACTCATCTATTTTATAGTCTCCCTTCTTTGAAATCTGATACACACACACACACACACACACACACACACACACACACACANTCTTAACCATCGCGCCACTAGGCCGGCCCCTTGTTTTGTTTTTTTTAATGATTCCATTTTATCTCCTTTATTGGCCTATCAGCTATATCTCACTGTTTTGTTTCTTTAGTAGTTTCATTAGAGTCTACTATATACATCTTTACCTTATCACAGTCTATTTTCAAGTTTTTATACCACTTCATATATAGTATTACATATAACCTTATGTTAGCATCCTTTCCTTTAACTCCTCCTGATCTTTGTGCTATTGTCATATATTTTATTTCTACAATAACCCACAATACATTGCTATCATATTTGCTTTACACAGTTCATTTAAAGACATTTTTAAAAACAAGAAGCCTTTTGTGTTTAGATTCATATTTGCCTCTTCTGGCAATCTTCAGTCCTTTGCGTGATCCAGGTTTCCATCTGGTATCATTTTCCTTCTGCCTGAAGGACTTCATTTAACATTTCCTGTAATAGTGGTCAGCTGATGATAAATACTCTCGGCTTTTGCATGTCTGAAAAAGTCTTTATTTCATCTCTTTTTCTTTCAAGGTATTTTCGCTTGGTATAGAACTCTAGGTTGAGAGTGTTTTCCTTTCCATGATTTAAAGATGCTGCTCCACTGTGTTCGGACTTACATTGTTTCCCAAGAGTAGTCTGCTCTTCTTATCTCTGTTCTTCTGTAGATAATGGGTCTTTCATTCCTGGCTTCTTTTAGGATCTTTTTCTGTAACATTGATGTTAAGCAATTAATTATGATGTGCCTTGGTGTAGTTTTCTTCACTTTTCTTCCAACTGGAGCCTATTGAGCCTTTGGATCTATACAGTTACGGTTTTCACCAAATTTCGATCTTTGCCTTTTTTTTTTCTGTATCCCCTTCCCACCTTTCTATGACTACAACTACAAATATGACAGGCTACTTGCTAATGTCCCACAACTCACTGATGCTCTCTTGATTTTTTTCAGTCTTTTTGTTTGTTTGTTTGTTTGTTTGTTTCATTTTAGATAATAGTTACTATATTTTGCCATGTATAACATGCACTTTTTTGCCCACATTTGTGAGAGAAAATAAGGGTGTACATTATTCTTTTATTTATGCTTATGAGTTAAAAGTGTAACTCTAGAAATCAATAATGATATCCATATGCAAAATAATACCCTGGAATATGATAATCGGTTTTGTTGAACTTAGGACAAACTTGCAACAATGAGGAGTTCTTGGCTTTCTATGATGCAAAAATATCGTAAATTTGTTACCATTACACAAATTTCTTGTACCTTGTATCTGTTCTTGTGTTTTGTAATTGTTACATAAAATTTCTTGTACCATAATATGCTAAAAACTAAACGCTAAAATTACTTCATAATACAAAAGAGCAAGTACCTAAATGTAAACAAATAAAAATTTGAATTAAAAAATTAAAATGAAAGATTTTTTTTCCCTGAAAATTTGGGCCAAAAAACAAGGGTGCACATTGCACACGGGAGCACATTATACACAGCAAAATATGGTATGTCTTCAGGTTTACTAATTGTTTTATCCACAGTGTCTAATCTGTTATTAATCACCCCAGTGTATTTTTTTTGTCTTCTTGTATTTTTCAACTCCAGAAATTTGATTTGAATCTATTGTATATTTTCCATGTCTCTCTTTATCACACTCATGTTTTCTCTACCTACTTGAATATATGACCTATATTGATGATAGCTGTTTTAACATCCTTGTATTAGTCAGCTCAGGCAGCTGTAACAAAATGCCACAGACTGGGTTGCTTAAATAACACATTTATTTCTCACAGTTCTGGACACTAAACAGTCAAGGTCAAGGTACCAGCCAATTCAGTTCCTGGTAAGGATCCTCTTCCTGGCTTGCAGACAGCCATCTTCTCACTGTGTCCTCACATAGCAGAAAGCAATTTCTCTCTCTTCCTCTCCTTATAAAAGCCATTAATCCCATCATGAGAGTCCTACCCTCATAATCCCATCTAACCCTAAATATCAAATTACCAAAAGCCCCATCTACACATTGGGGGTTGGGGCTTCAACATATGTATTGGAGGGACCTCTATGTTATTGCTGGCCTTTTTCTATGGATTGTTTACCTCCTCATTATGGGTCATGATTTCCTGCATCGTTGAATGCCTGGTCATTTCTGATTGGGTGTAATCCAATGTAAGATTTATTTTGTTGGGGTTGGAGTTTTTTTAAGAATTTTTGGAGGGCCGGCCAAGTAGCTCAGTTGGTTAAGAGCTCACTCAAGAGTTTGAGCTCTGAGCAACAACGGTTCGATTCCCGGCCCGAGCTGAGCAGCCGCTGAGCTGCCAACAGGTGGCAGGATGGCTCAACTTAAAAAAAAAAAAAGAATTTTTGGGCCTTGTGTTGGATGCAACAAAGTTACTTGGAAACATCTTAATCCTTCCACGGCTTGCTTGTAAGCTTTGTTAAGCAAGACCAGAAGAATCTTTAGTCTAAGAGCTAATTTTCCTACACAACTGAAGCAATGTCTTCTGAGAACTCCAACTGATACCCTGTATGTTAAGAAGTCTTTTCACTCTGGGTGGTGGCAAAAAATAAGCTACTGAACTCCAGGAATGATTCCACCTGATTCTTTGCCATGTCTTTCCTTGGCCTCAGGCAGTTTTTTCAAATGCATTCACTGAAAACAGCAGATCTCTGGAGCTCTCTCTCTCTCTCTCTCTCTGTGTAGTTCTCTCCTATCCAGGACATTACCCCATGAATTCTAGTGCCCGTAGCCTCTTCAAATTCTGAACTCTGTGTCCTCCACTAAGGGTGATACCTAGCCTCTGTTATATATCTGAAAACATAACATATACTCCAGGAAGTAAGCTGGAGCAATCTCATTTGTTTCCCTACTCTGAAAGATTACTGTTTCACGCTACTTGTCTAAAATCTGAAAACTATTGTTTCAAGTATTTTCCCTAGTTATATATATTCCTCCCTAATTCCTTCCTTGTCATCATTCTTTCTATACAGTTTTCTTTCAGTCAGGGTAAAAATATGACCATTCCATAAATATTCTAGCCTACCTCCCTCTGAAGGGGCAAAATGTTCATTTTCCACATTCACCCTAATGTTCCATATACACTGACTCAATTTTATATTCAGTCTAACAATAAAATTCTGAAAGCATACTTAAAAACCTAAACTGAAATGATCACAAGACAATAGCACTCTGAGTTTCTTGCTCCTTAATGTTCTATTGACTTATATTAAAGCTCTTGTTGGTTCTTCATTCAGCCTCTAGGGAAAGATTTTTCCATAAGTGCAACTGGTTAAATGAGTATAAAAACTGAAGTTTTGTTTCATTACTAAAAAAGCTAATATTTATTATATGTATTTAGACACTGTTCTATATATGCCATAAGGCAGAACTGTATTAATCTCATCTAAATGGAGGCAGCTTTCTTTTTCTAAATTACATATGTTACAAAATGAGTCTTAATAAAGACACTGATCCAGTTTGTCTTCCTATGAATGTACATTCTGTATACTGCTAAAATACAACACTGGGTTAATGTTATAATTACCCACAAGTTACACCCTAAACAGAAAGAAACTTAGAGACATTATTTTCACTGCTTACGAAGCACTTGCACGTACATTATCTCATTAATTCTTACAACGATCCTGTGAGCTGAGGACTCACAATAGGGGAAAGTCAATATTATGAAACAAGAGAAAGACTAAGATGTCCAATAGCAATCCTACTCTAAAATTACTTAAGTGCTGACTATCTGAATCAAGCTACTTAGTTTACGTTTGTCTCCACCACCTTGCCCCTAAAACAAATGTTCTTTTTTCCTCAGTTTTTTACTCTGAAAATTTTCAAACCTCAGAAAGTTTTCATAAATAGTGCAACGAATATGGCCTTTACCTAGAGTCACCAATTGTTAACATTTTTCTATATTTGCTTTCTAATGCATACAAATGTAGGTGTAAATATGTACAATATATTTCACATGATGTATATTTGAATAATTGTACATAATATTTATATTTATCATTACATAAATATATGATAAATGTATTTTTATATATTCATATTTAAAGTTAGTAGCAAGCATCATGACAATTAAGTCATAAATACTTCAATATGAATCTGTTAAGAACGAAGATCTTCTCTTGCATACATAATAAAATTATTGCACTCAAGAAATTTAACATTGATACAATGCTATTATCTAATATATAGTCCTTTTTCAAATTTCCCCAATGACCCAATAAATGTCGTTTATGGCTATTTCCCTGATCTAGGATGCAATCTGAAATCACACAGTGCATTTAGATGTCATCTCTCTTTAGTCTCCTTTCATCAAAAAACAGCTCCCCCAGCGTTTTTGGTCTATAATGACTGGCATTTCTTAAGAAAACAAGCCTTCATTTTTGGATTTATCTGATTGTTTCCTCATGATTTGATTCAGGTTAAACATCTGGAGCAGGAATGCTGTCTAAGTGACAGGTAGGTATCAAGTCAGTAGGGACATGCTGTTCATCTGTTTCTCTTTTGGCAATGTTAAATTCCTTAAATTTGATTACGTGTTTAAGGTATTCTCCATGATAAAGGTGCCTTTTTCCCTTTGTAATTAAGTAGTCCAAAGGACTACACTTTCAGAACATTTTGTTCCCCAACCATCTTTCACTCACTGATTTTAGCGTCAACTGATCATTCTTGCCCAAATCATTTATTAATTACTATGGTGGTTATAAAATAGGGATTTTTCTCTTCCATCATTCCTTTTACATTTATTAATTGGCACTTTCAAAAGTACTTCATGATAGCAAAAACCACCCAGGACCATCTGTGTTAGAGTGTCAAAACAAGAATGAAGATGCTCACTAGAGGAGCTAAGCTCTCTACAGGAAGACACACCCATGTGAAGTCCGGAGCTCGTGCTACATACACACAGCTCTGCATTTGCTGCTAGGAAGATATTTTCCCTACAGTCGATCAGGTTCAAAGGAATTCTTTCATTGTGTAAGCTGTGGATGTTTACCATGTTCTTTGTTTCAAGATGGTGATGGAATACTGGCAAAGGATCTAAAGGAACTACATTTTTCAGGCTTCATACAAATAACCTCTAGCTTCCTCCCTGAAGCAAAGGGTGAACCTCTGAAAGCATCAGACTGAGAAAACTGGACATGGCTGAAAAGTTTAGCAGATCATTTCTAAAGTATGCTTGGCTCTAAAACTTTTTTGTAGAGTCTAGATCAAGCACCCCAAAATTACACCCTTTCATCCCTTGTCTAGCATGGCTTCAGTTCAAAGAAGGAAATGATTTTTTTTTAATCCCTTTCTACTTCTCTTATAGAGATGTCCTGAGCCTTTATAAGTATATAACATTTGTAAGCTTGGCCAGGCTAATTGTCTGCAGACCACCTTAATGCCATGATAATGGTAAACCCAGTACTTCCAATTCATCCCCTACCAGTGAATTCCATGTCGACAAACTCAAAAGAATGTATTAGTTTAATTCAACAATCACAGTGTAATCCGCGAACACTCTGCCAGTGGTGCCCCCCTTGGAAGTCATTTTTAAGTGTTTAAACTCATGCGTTCCAAGGTGCCATAGAGAAAGCCAAAATCAATGCATGCCTATTGCCAGTATATTACATAGTAGTAAAAATAAATTACTAAATAATCCTATGAATCAGTATAAAATGATAAAATCTTAA
>NW_017731784.1:431525-432563 GCF_001890085.2 Hipposideros armiger
CTCCTAGAATATACTAGTAAGCTCTTTGAGGGATATCCTTTTGTGTATGTGTGTGTGTGGTGGGGGGGAGGGCCGGAGGATGGGGGTTCATTAGCACCATTTTATGCAATTTTGTACATACAGAAGGTAGACAATATATGCAAATAACTGAACTACTTCTTGGTATTTATAGAATTCCATAGAATACCTTATATACTTGAGCCTTTGACAAATGTTTTTAGGTCATAGTATTGCTTACTAGGCCAACATAAATTTATCCTACTCATAACCCAATTCTTCAGGGAGGATGAAGGGGTATTGGGGCAAATCTTTTAGAATTTTGACAGAACTATTATCATTACTGTATTGCTGTCCTTTATAATTTAAGACAATATCACTAACAAAGAGAAAAGACCAACGAGTTATGAGTTAGTAGTATAGGCATAAAAAGAAAGAAGCCTAATACCAAAGCTATCAAAGCTAATAATATCTTGCCCTTCATCTGCTGACGTGTAATCATCAGACTAGGCCTTTTTACCTTAGTGGGTGATGAGCTCACACTGAGAGTGAAAGTTTCTTCCTGAGAAGTCACAAGACCCTCATGGCAATAAAACAACCACTTTAGCCTCATTAGGATCACTTGTTCAGTTAAGTAGACTCACCGCCTAACTATGTCAGGATTCAAAGTTTCAAACAAAACAGGGAATACAGAATTACAAAAATGATCAGAAATAAATAGGCCAAAATAAATAAAAACAGCATGGGCTAAATCAGTCTGCAATGAAGTCTGGGTATGGAAGGGTAGCTGGGGGAAGGCAGGGAAAGAAATCACAAAGGAAACTCACCCCAAAAACAAGCCAGTGGGTACCACAGGAGAAAGGGGAAGGGGAGATAAATGAGGGTAAAGAGGGTCAACTATATGTTGATGAAAGAAGAGCCGACTCTGGGTGGTGAACACACAATGCAATATATACATGGTGTATTACAGATTTGGACACTTGAAACCTATATAATTTTACTAAACAATGTCACCCCCAATAAATTTAATTTTTTAAAAAA
>NW_017731784.1:435353-440099 GCF_001890085.2 Hipposideros armiger
TTAAGGCTGATGATGTTGGGCTGAGCCCAATACCAGATGAGCCCCCTGTATATTAACTAGAAACAATAAAGTTTCCAATATAATGACAGTGTGTATCCTCCACAGTTAGGTCTCAGTGGGCTGGCCCTTGCTCAATACGAGGATTCTCTGTCAAAATAAATAAAAAAGCAGAAGTAACAAAAAAAAAACTAACAAACAAAAAAAAAAAACCCAGCCAGAGAAAAACACACCACAGCACAAAACTAATAAAGGCGATGTGGAGAGGGTCAACATTGCAAAACGCTGTTGTTTTATAATGCATTTGGAACCTCTGGAATGTTTGACAGGTCATGACATGGAATACTGACCTTGAGATTGAAACAGAAGTGCCATCTTTTTTTCTCCCCACCGAACCACTCATTTCTTTCAACTGCTAAGTTTAAGAGAGGGAGTGAAAAAGAGAAGAAAAGAAAGCTCATTTGGGAGGAGCTGGATCCCAGTTTCCCTTGGTTCTTGAAATGAAGTCAGTAAAAATTTCCTGCTGTTGTATTTTTTGAATGGTCAACAGTCACTTTGTTTCCTGCTTTTCCCAGAAGGGCAGATATTGCTTTCTGTTTTGTTTGGTTTTTTGTGTTTTGTTTTGTTTTTTTGGGAAGGTATATATGTTTATAAACTGAGATATAATTCTAATACCATAAAATTCACCTTTTTAAAGTGTGCAGTTCAGGGGTTTTTAGTATAGTCTCATAGTTGTACAACCATCACCAGTATATAATTCCAGAACATTTTCATCACCCCAAAAAGCAACGCTGCACCCAACAGCAGTCACTCTCCATTCTCCCCCTCTCCCGAGAACCTACAGCAAGGACCCATCGGTCGCTATGCATCTGCCTTGTCCTGGACATTTCATATAAATAGAATCATACAATAGGAGCTCTTTGGTGTCTGGTTCTTTCATGTAGCTTAATGTTTTCAAGGTTCATCATGTTACATCATGTATCAGTACTTCGTTTCTTTTTAGGGCTAAATAATGTTCCATAGTATAGAGCTACCATATTTTATCATCCATTCATCAGTTGATGGACATTTCTACTTTTTGATGGATTCACTTTTTTTGGATTTCCACATTTGGCTACTATGAATAATGCTGCTATGAATACTGACTTACAAGATTTTGTGTGGATGTAAGTTTTCAGTTCTGTTGGGTATATAACCAAGGAGTAGAATTGTTGGATCATGTGGTGACTCTATGTTTAACTTTTTGAGGAACTGCCAGACTTTTCCCAAAGTAGCTGCACCGTTTTACATTCCCACTAGCAAGATTTCTCTGCATCCTCACCAAAACTCGTCATTGTCTATGTTTTTGACTACTGTGTTTCCCCAAAAATAAGACCTAACTGGAAAATAGGCCCTACCATGATTTTTCAGGATGCTCTTAATACAAGCTCTACCCCAAACATAAGCGCCAGTTAAGACCATCAGGCAGACATGACTGTTTGAATAAATGTAGATTTTTACACATGAATAAATGAATAAATGTAGATTGTTGGAGCAAAAATTAATATAAGATCCGGTCTTATTCTCAGGAAAACACGGTATGTATATATTCCAGGGGGTGTGAAGTGATATCTCATTGTGGTTTTGATTTGCATTTCCCTAAAGACTAAGACTCTTCATATGCCTCTTGGCCCTTTGTACATCTTCTTTGGAGAAATGTCTATTCACATCATTCGTCCGTGTTTAATTGGGTTGTCTTTTAATTGTTGAGTTGTAACAGTTCTTTATATATTCTGGATACAAGTCCTTTATCAGATATATGATTTGCAAATAATTTCTCACATTTTATGGGTTGGGTTTTTACTTTTTTAAGACTGTCCTTTGAAGCACATGAGTTTTTAAGTTTTGGTGAAGTCCAATTGTTTTTTCTTTTGCTGTTTGTGCTTTTGGTGTCATAGACTACAAAGACACCACCTAACCTATGGTCATAAAGACTTATGCTTGCTTTCTTCTAAGAGTTTTATAACTTTTAGCTCTTACATTTGAGTCTTTGATCCATTTTGAATTAATACTTTTATATGAGTCCCACTTCCTTCTTTTGCCAGCTTTCTTTTTGTGACACTTTCAATCTGTTTACAAGACTGCAGCCCTCACATCATTTACCTCAGTAGAAATCTAGAGCTTCATAGTGAGAGAAACAGGTACTATTTTTAACAAAATGAAATTATTGGGGAGGCAGTACACAGGGCAGTGGTAAAGAGCACAATTTCTGAAGTCAGGCTCCATCTCAATTCTGTTACTAACAAGCTATGTGACTTTGAGTCAAGTTATTCTCTAGTCTATACTCAGATCCTCCTTATCTCATAATGAGGAGAGAAAAAATAGTGTCTTCAGAGAGTTGTAAGGATTATATGAGTTAATACAGCAAAGCCCTCCAACAGATCATGGCCCACTGTGGGCACCCAGTACACATTAGCCATTGTTATCAGTAAAGCTCCAATTATATTAAGCTAGGGTTTCCAAAGAAATATAGGTCTCAGAATAAGAGTGGAATGGAGCCTGAACGGATGATGCGGCTTCCAGGACAACATCTCTGATTCTCCCAGTGGTGTCCTCGCACCCCAGAGCCCCCAGCTGGGGATCACTTGATGTTGGTGGTCATCTTTCTCCTGGTACAAGTCACTCCCTGTTTAGTGTTCCACAGACTTGCAAGTTTACCTAAGACAAATTCTAAACAGGTGCCAAATTCCACCCCCAGCTCACACACACACACACACACACACACACACACACACACACACACACACACACAACAATTCAGCTTGAATTTATTCAAGTAATGCTCTACTCTCTTAGACGAAAAGTGCCTTTATAAGGGCAAAGTAGTCTTTCTCTATAGTGCTTTTGTTTCCAGGTCACTTTAGCCACAGTGCTAGAAATACTTTATAAACTTTGTCAGAGAACAGGGTTAATTCCCTCAGTTTCGATTTTTTTCAGGAATTTCCTACACATTTCATAAATTTCCAAAGAAACCATTCAATCCATGTAAACCCACCTCATAAACAACTGTAAGTCTCTCTTCCAAGGTCTTTCATTGTTTCTGTCAGTCCCTAATTATCCATGTTTGGAGCTGTCTCCATTCTAAGGTGATTTCCCATCTGTCAGAAAGCTCCTGGATTTTCCTCCTTACCCTCACAACAATCCCATCAATTAGTGTGTGCTTAGCAACTTCAAATTACTTTTAATATTAGCAATATGCAAAATATAATTAGATGGGAAGCCTTATGGGATCACATCATACACTGGGTGATTACTGAGCTCTGACCCTGTCTCAACAAACATCGGGATCTGTTCATCCAGAAGAATACTGCTTCCCTCTCACCTGGAAGGTGAGCTCCTCTGATTCCACAGTGCTGCTCGGGCTTAAAGCAGACTTCGGAATTCCNTTAATTGGGGAACAGTGTGTTTTTCCAGGACCCATCAGCTCCAAATCAAGTAGTTGTTTCAATCTAGTTATGAAGGGCGCAGCTCCGTGGACCATGTGGGGATTGAACCAGCAACCTTGGTGTTATGAGCACTGCGCTCTAACCAACTGAGCTAACTGGCCACCCTTGCCATCTCTAATTTCTGTGATTAATGGAATCTCAGTGTGTCTAGAAGCTTACGCACACACACACACACACACACACACACACACACACACACACACACAGCCACTGTGTTAGGCTGAAGCTATATTCGCTCATCACCAAGGGGTCCCATCAGGTGGAAGTGAAACCAGGAGCTCTTTTTTATAACATAAGACTCCCATTAAAAGGGTGTTTTATGGTTTTAAACAGACTTAGGAACAACTGTTTTAAATTCTGGAGACACTTAATGAAGCGAGCTTGTCTGAGGCTGTTTGAGAATCATCTAGCATCACCCTTGCCTTTTTCCTGCAAACTAAAGCCTCCAAGTAGGGAGAGCACACTGTGGAAGAGGTGGGAACTATCACCCTAGGAAAACAAAGGTGGATCCACTAAATGCAAATGAAGGTAGAGGGAATGTGAGCTTTGCTTCCTGGCCATTAAAAATAGTTTGGAGGATTTGTGCCAAAATTTGAAATAAAAGCATGCTCTTTCCTCCCTGCACCCTACAGACTTGCCTTTGAAGTCACATGTGCTCCACAGGGCACAGACAGAAACAAAATCAGGCCCTCCTTAAACGTTCTGATACGTGGTTCAGTATGAGACAGCGTCCTTCAAGCGTTTATAAAAAGTCATTTTCAGCTCCTTCTTCTTAGATAGGATGAGCTTTTGTCTTATGCCCTGGAATTTACATCCATGCTTCCCTCTGGTTACGCCTTCTGGTCCCAGGGACAGCCTCAGGGACTTGGCCCGCTTGTCTGGACCTGGCTCAGGCGCTGCCTGGATGGACAGGCTCCAGCTCCCGGCTTGTAGGGACTGGGCTGACTCTGCAGCCACCTGGCAAGACTTGGCCAGCTCTGCAGCCTTCTGCATGTCCCCAAACATCATTGGGGGGCCTCAGGCCCTCCTTAGCTCCCCCTTCTGCCTTACCCAGACTGTAGGATGAAATGCGATTATTCAGCTAGCCGTTCTTCTTGCCTGGTGCCACACATAGTAGGTGAGAAAATTATCACATTTGGAATCATAACAACCACACTACTAGTGTATTTCAAAACCAATCCACCTTCAAAATCAGGGACTTCCTGGGAAAGCCTCATCACAGACTTAAGCATAGAAATGTCTGTATCATTTGTTTTCTATCTAG
>NW_017731784.1:445030-460956 GCF_001890085.2 Hipposideros armiger
CTTAAGAATTCTTTTCAGACTCTGTTGGTTATCTATAGACACGCACTTCAGTATCTGATGCCTTTTTTTTTTAAAATTTTTATTGTTAGTTTCTGGTGTACAGAACAATGCAATAGTTACCCTTTTCACCCTCACAAAGTAACAACCCCCCTCCCCCCATCCATCTGATGCCTTTTTTTAAAAAAAAACAAAAATGGGTTTACTCAGCGTGCTCATTGGCCCAGTCCGCCCTCCACTGAGCTCCACCCTTGTCCAGGTCCCAGTGTGCGCCTTCAGGTGACCCTGCACACCGCTTGTGAGTCGTTTTAGTTCAAACAGAGCTGTGTCTGCAGGTCCTGTTTCATCCCAGAGCCCAAGCTGAGAGCAAAGCAGCCTGAACTCCACCCTCAGGGCATTCCTCACTCAAGAAAACACATTTTCCTCTTCCAAACGGAATTCAGGAAGAATATATACTAGGGTCTCTCTGAGCTAATAAAAGAGCAGAACCTGCTGGGTGAGGTGAGACCACAGGGCCGCTGCCAACAGGACAGCTGTCTTCCCTTAACCTCTTCCTCTGGTGTTTCTCCATCCTTATGCTCCCAAGGAGCTGTTTTAAGATCTAATGTCTCCAGTCTCAGTAAAGCCACATCCTAGTGATAGCCTTGGGGATGGAGGGGGGGACAGGGAGGAGAAGCAGGCAATGATTCTTGGCATAATAACATCTGATAAAAGTGAGGCACTGAGAAGTCACTTCAAAGGCCAGGTGAGGCTATCTGCATTCAGCCTCCTGCAGCTGCAGGAAATGAGACTGGTAGCCAAAGACACACAGCCACAAAGGGCTCTCCGTTAAAAAAAAAAAAAGGAACAGCTCCAACTGACATATGGGACATACCTGTTGAGCTATTCACCTGGCCTGGACACCACACCACAGCACAAGACTTCTGCGTCCTGAGCAGTTATCGGTGGGGCTACACAGTGAGGGCCTCTGTGCAAGCAGGTGGCCAGCCATCCCGGTTTGCCTGGGGCTGTCCCAGCGTCAGTCCTGAAGTCCTGTGTCCTCAGGTGCCACCCTGTCACCACCAGCTCTCTGCGGCTGGCCTGCTCTTCCTCCTTTACTGTAGCCAACATGGGCAGGACAAGCGAGGAGGCCAAAACCTAGCTAAAATGCAAAGGAGAGCAGCGTGGCCATTCCCTAAGGCAGAACTTTCTAGATCTTAAAGAGCTTAGTGCATCTAAATTTAAAGATCTTAAAGAGACTAGTTAGATTTAGTGCAGTCCTCAAAGAGAGAAAGCCCCTTCTTTTATCAGTTGTTCAGCAAGGGAGTCCACACCCTCATAGAAGCCACCAGGTCATATTCTGGGTCGATTCGTAGACTTTCTATTAGCTAAATGGAAGAGATGCCAACCCCGAGTTTCCAAAAGTTTGGTCTTCAGACCATCTGCATTAGAATCACCTAGTGAGACTGATAGAATCTAGGTGTCTGGGCCCATCCCACGCCTGCCGGATCAATTCACTAACAGGTGAGCTCAGAAATCTCCTTTTCTTAAGAAAGCCCCGCATGTGTCTGGCGAACACTAAAGTCTAAGACTTACTGTCCTGACTGCTTCTCCTTCCCACGCCCTCGCCCGCACCCTCACCCTGTTGCACGCCAGGACTCAATAGGCATTCAATATCAGGAATCCTCAAGTTAAGCAAAATTAGAAGAGAATGAACTTGATTTGGGGCCAACCCTGCCTTTTTCAAGCCTTCTAAATCCCCTCTGTCCTCTCTCAGCAACCCCTTATGTTTGGCTGCCCGGTGGCTAGACAAAGCTCAACACGGCCTGCCCTGTTTTGAGGGGTCACTGTGTTCCAAAATTACTTCAACTTCTCCTCCCTCAACCATCTAATCTTTCATTCAACAGTACATTGCAGTTTGCTGTTAGGAAAGCAGCTCTATGAATGAATTCATACTCAGGGCAAAATGATGGATACAGTGTCTTACTCTTACTGAGGAGGAGGAGTTACTTACTAATAATGGAAATCTAGGGAAAATATTTTTGGAGTTTTTAGGGTTCTTCCTTAAATCAATGCTTTCTGCTGACATCCTACCTGGCACAAAATCTTCCTGATTTGGCAAAGAAAAATCCTAAGATAGCTATTACATCACTCCTTATAACATACGCATACGCCTACAGGGAAGTGATTAAAGCATGGTCTTCGGGCATAGGCAGGCATTGGCCTAAGTCCTGGCTCTACAATCTCTTATGGGTCATGTCATTCTGGGCAATGCACTTAACCTTAATGCTCATAAAACTGGAGATAACTGTAACATTTATTTCAGAACGGTGTTAAACTTCAATGAAACAATTGTTTCAAAGTACCTGGAATCTGATACTTAACAAATAATTATTAGCATTATAAAAGTATTTATATAGTATATATTCATCCAAAAACCTTTGCTGTGTGCAACTACACAAATCTATTCTTGTGTGATTAGTCTCTGTGCTTAATTGTTCATTCAGCCTTGGCGTTCATTTACAACTCTAAAAAACTAGGGACAACATTGGTCATCATCAACCTGATTTTGCCTTAGACAAGTAGAGATTTGTAGAATTAGTCCAGTTTACCAAATGATCCTGTTCAATGTCTAAGAGCACCATGGTTACTGCTGTTCATTTCTTCCTGGTTTTTCAGCCTTTCAAATCCATTCAAGGCCATGGACCCTGAGACCACTGCCTCATTGGCTACTTCCAGTTGGTAGCACCACCTTAGCAAAAGCATAACTGAGCATTTGGAAAGGAGCTGAGCATGGTGTGGACACTGGGTATCGGGATGTCTGATGGGTCAGTGGTCAGCTCCTCTTTGCCAGTCCCCCACCCAGGGTTATGGTGACACTAACCATAAAGGACTGAGTTGGCAGGAACATCACACTGGCTTCTTCACATAGGAGAAACAGAGATAGTTTTGCATTGCTGGGATGACTAATGCCACTCTGCCAGCTCACACTAAACACCTAGAAAATATGCTCATTTTCTGCTGGGAATTTCCAAGATCAAGAAGAGATGGACACATACAAGAAATGACCATCTGAGGGAGAGAGAGTTGATGGCCTTGGGTTTCCTACCAAGCTCAACATGAGTTGGCCCAGAAGGTAAACCTGAGGGGCTCCTCCAGGAGACAAAGAGAAGTAATTTTTAAAATAAATGGGCCATGAACTATGCCTCTACCATGATTACAAGGTAAAGAAATTCATAGTAAATATTTAATGCACAGCTTACAAAAAAACCAAAAGAGGGGTCAGGGTTCCACAAGATGGCAGAGCAAGAGGTAAGGCAGACCAGAGGCAATAGATGATGACAAAACCACAAGGATGACAAGTTAGAGAATGAGAAAAAATAATAATGGGACAGAATATCTGCCAGAAAAAGACAGTGACTACCATTATTCCAGACACTGTAAGTAAATAAAATGAAATGAAACTATCAAAAGTAAATAGCACACCACTATCCATGACATCATGATATACAAGATCTATTCCTACTTTAGTCTATATATTCAATTGTGATTAAGCCTTCAAATCTGTTCAAAAGTAATTCAATAACAAAATTCAAAGGAGAACACATTTTGTCATCTCTAGTTACAATATATACACAGAGCCACAGATATTAAGAACAGTAGCTGGCCTATGAATTTTCATAATCAGGTTACACAGCACTAGTGGAACTATTTCTAGGAATCCAAGCCAAGCTCCAAAGGCTATAATCCAAGGTAATATGGAATAATTAGAGAAAGATATTTTTATTCGCATGAAGCTTTAGACTTGTGGCCAAAGATTTGAAAAGAAATTCAAAATCCAATCAGATAGGATAAAATGACTATATAATGCTGCCTAGAGTTAAAAGAAATGCAGAACGCAATCAAGCAGCAGAGGAAATTAGTTACAAGCTGGATGTGGATGCAGATGTGTCTACCCAATTCAGATGAAAGAAGGGCATAAGGATATCAACCCAGCAGACCAAGGTTGAAAATCCATCACATCTGAAGGGTGTGAACTGCTACTGTTGTCATAGCAACTATACAGGGCACAGCCTCCTGTTGTCATAGTGATTATAAAATGGACTTATTGGCAATTCAGAAAGACCCTGGACATATATGCTTCCTCAACCCCAAATCTCTGCCAGATAAGCAACTATATGGTAGCCCAGTCACCTCTACAATTAGCATGGCAACCTCAGCCCACCTTACATAATAGATCTTTTTTCTGGTAGTGAGCATGTGTCTTGATAACCCTGGGAAAATTTGGAATGAAATATAGAAATACTGAAGTAAATAAAAGCAACAGTAGTAACAGTTTCGGGTTAAATCCAGAATAAACTTTGTACATCAGGTATTAAATTGTATGGAATTCTTGAGAACCTGATATCTTTGCGAATATGCTAGACTATCACTGATTTTAGACTTGTGATTGAGTAAAAGGTAAAAATGTGAGTATATTGTTCAAACGGTATCAGAATGTGTAGGAGAATGAGAAATCCACTGTATTCATAAGCTTAATTTTTAACTTTACAAGGATTATTCAACTGCTTAAAGTGTTGTTTGCAAAGGTCTTCAGGATTACTTCAGTAGGTATTTGAAGTGATTAAAAAGATTGAATCTATCAATTTACAAAAGCAATCTGAAGTGGTTAAAGAAATGAGAGGGGCCGGCCAAGTGGCGCGTTGGTTAAGAACTGGCTTGGGACGCCAGAGGGCCCCCGATCGGATCCCACATATGAGGGCCAGTGACACTGCCCTCTACAGCTAAGATGCTGAACAACAGCTCAACCTGGAGCTGGGCTGCCCTGAGTCGCGGCGATGGCGTAGGCTGCAGCCCCTGTGGCAGTGCGTTGCCATGGGCTACCGTGTGTAGCCAGCAGCCAGCGTGAGCGGCCGTCCAGAAGCCAGCGACTGATCTGCCTCGCCTGGGAAGAGCGCAATGATGGTGCCAACTTGGGCCAGTGAAGCAGCGTCCTCCACAACTAGACTGAAGAACAAAAGAACAGCAACTTGTCTGTTCCCCTTCCCCAATTCCCCAGCGCTGTTCCCATCCCCCAATTCCCCAATAAAAATCTATGAAATCTTTAGTTCATAGATTAAGTTATGAACTAAATTAATTAATGGGGATTTAGTCTGTTCATCTTGAATTTATTGACATTAAAGCAAACACCCAAAATTTATCTGTTCTTATTTTATACATTACTTGCTAGATTTATATGTAAAATAACAAGATATTTTAGGAAGACTAAAGGCATAACATAAAAATAAATGTAGTTTTCAACTTTAATAAGTCAATGTTAATTAAATAGTAACATTTATTTAAAACTAATATTAATTTTAGTCCTGCCAAAATGCATAACCAGAATCTAATCGTGAGGCTTCATTAAACAAACGTAAAATAAGGAGCATTCTACAAAAACAAAAAGAAAAAAACTGATCTATACTCCTCAAAAATGTCAGTCACAAAAGAAAAGAAAGAACTGTTCCAAATTAAAGGAGACTAAAGGGATATAATTCAATAAAATGCAGGATTGGAAATTTCCTTCCACAAAAATGACATTATTGTTTCAATTAGTAACATTGGAATGAGGTCTGTAGATTAGACAGTACTACAGTATCAATATTAATTTCCCAATTTTGAAAATTGTATGGTATTTATATGTAAGAGAATTCCTTTGTTTCTAGGAAATACACAGTTAAGTATTTAGGGACAAAGAGACATTAGGTCTACACTTATCTCAAAGGTTCAGGAAATAAAAATAGGAAGATGAAAGGATAAAACAAATGTATTAAAATGTCATTTGGAGACTGTGGGTGAAAGGTATACAGAGAAAGGATTAAAGTATGTTAAGCTTTCCTCTACTTGGAACTCAAAGTCGATTACATCCCTTTGAATGAGGGCTCTGATACCAAGAATGTGGGCAGCCCACAGCAAATGCCTGCCCCAAGGTTTGACCCAAAGTTGGGGTTCAGGATTATTGCCCCCTTCAGCAGAACTCCTCTTTTTGAAAATCTCTCTCTTGACCTAATAGCAAATTCTCGTCAAGGTAGAAGGCAGGTCCAACCCCTGTTATGCACATTGCAACCCCAGCCAGGCCAGGACTAAAGAGTTGTGAATCACTCTTTGTAACAGCACAAAAGACCTTATTCAGCGGGGAAACTTGGAGGAACAGCAATTCTCTTAGCATTCTCCTTGGTAATATAACCCACCATTCCTAAGCATTCCCTATTGGTGGTGTTCCCAATACACAGCTATCTGACTTCAAATGTGCCTGGCCCTTCTCTAAGACCACGACCAGACAGACCAACCCAATACAGCGTCACCCTGGGTCATACCAGCCCCATCTGTTAGCACGACCTGAGCCACCCTGTGACTCCGCTAGCCCCTACTCTGAGGACACGCTACATGACAACACCACAGTGGTTGTGACTGCCTTCCTTTTTACCCCAGGGCACAACTAACTACACAGGGGCAAAACCGAGGGCTTAGGACAGCAGAACAGAAAACAGGAGTCCACAGCTGGCTGGGAAACAGAGGCTAAGGCAGACAAAGAAACTTTCTAACAGGGTCAATTACTAAAATCAAAATGAACACCTAAGGAAATCTGCAGTATCCTTCTCTCGATTGTTTAAAGTCATGGGAGAATATTTGTACTCTGAATATTTTTAACGTTCCCATGTCTGAAACCAGGAGACAAAGTATATAACCGTGAAGTGCTTATACATTTGTGAATTTGAGACTAAGGGTGTGTGTGTGTGTGTGTGTGTGTGTGTGTGTGTGTGTGTGTGTGTGTGTGNTGTGTGTGTGTGTGTGTGTGTGTGAGTGTGTGATTGAATCATTAAAATACACAATTATATTAACATTTTATTAATTCAACAAGTATTGATTAAGCACTTATATGCACAATGCAAGCTGGGAAAGAAGAGGCTTTCAAAAATAAGCAGACATGGAGATTAAAATTCTAACATGAAAAGAGCTTTATTAATGACAGTTGACCCTTGAACAACACAGTTCACACTGTGTGGATACACTTACATACAATTTTTTTCAACAAATACTGTAAATATATTTTCTCTTCCTTATGATTTTCTTAATAACATTTTGTTTTCTCCAGCTTATTTTACTGTAAGAATACAGTATATAATACACATAACAAAATACATGTTACTCAACTGATTATGTCATCGGTAAGGCTTCCAGTCAACAGCAGGCTACTAGTAGTTAAGTTTTGGGGGGAATCAAAATTTATACAACGATTTTCAACTGCACGGGGTTGGCACCCTCAACCCCCAAGTTGTTCAAGGGTCAACTGTACTTAGCACAACCATTCAATGAAATAAGTACAACCAGCCTCATTTTCAAGGTAAGACGTGTAAAGGGAAAGGAAGAAAAACTGGACAAATGTCAAAAAGAGGTTAAATGGCACAGCCAGAAGTCCTAATAAATTGAAGAGTCCCCAGTTAATCTGTAATAATTGGGTAATCTTTTAAGCAAACCACCCAGTTCCCAAGATCTTATATTCGCTATCTGTGCAGTAAGTGAACTGAACCAGGTGGCCCCTAGGTTGCTTAAAAAAAAAAAAGAAAAGAAAGCCTTAAATAAAAGTCTAGAATTTCCATCCTAGGACTTAGCCCCATTATACATACATCACAAGCCAGATCTGGATAAGAAGAGAAAGAGCCTAAAATAAGGCCATTTCAGAAAAACTTTACATCTCGTTTACTCACTTACACAGAAAAGGAAATGGTAATTATTCAATCAGGGGAAAAAAAAAGGTTATGGTTATTCTAATGAGGTACTGCAGAAAACTCAAATAAGGAGAGGATCTTTGTTCTGTTTCTCTTGTGATTATTAAGAATAGTAACATTCTCTAGCGTCTGCAATGCAGAGGCAGCTGAAGCAGCACTTGTGCCCTTGGAAGGAGGGAAGGCGGCACCTCCAGGGGCTGTCACTCTTGCCTTTGTATCCATCCCCTAAGGAACAAAGACACAGTCATCAGCCCTCAATTCCCCAGTTACCTTCACTTTTTCCCAGGATTAGGTAACTCCTGCAGGCTGGGCTGAAAGGGCCGCTGGCACCTGCAGAAGCCTATTCTCAGCCCATCTTCCCTTCTGTGACCCAGTAGCCTTCCTCATGCTGCCCCACAGAGGTGACCCCACTCCCTGGCCTGCTCAGCCTCCCAACAACCCTCTCTGCTCAAATAAAAGCAGGCTGGACTAGGAGGAGCCTGGTTCTAACCCAAGTGCCATCACTAACTGGCTGTGTGGCCTGTAACTAGCTATTTAACTTCATTTGCCTCTTACCTCCCCTGTAAAATAAAGGTTAACGTTGGATCTCTTGTCTAGATGGAAAAGTATATAAAATCAATTATGTTTCAAATATATAAAAGGCCCTTCAAATTAATTTAAAAAAAAAGAAAGATATAACTCCCAGTAGATAAAGAAGTAGCTAAAAAGGCTAATCACAGAAGAAGTAGTAATGGTCAATAAACATTAAAAGATGATCATTAATTTGTAAATTGGTGCATCCCCTATGAAAACAGTATGGAAGTTCCTCAAAAAATTCAAAATAGAATTCCCATATGACCCAGAAATTCTACTTCTGGTATTTATCCAGAGAAATCTAAAACACTAATTCAAAAAGACAAATGTACCCCTATGTTCATTGCAGCATTCGTTACAATAGCCAAGATATGGAAGCAACCTAAGTAACTGTCAGTAGACAAAAGGATAAAGAAAATCTGGTATACGTATGCAAGGGACTATTACTCAGCCATAAAAAAGAATGAAATCTTGCCATTTTCAACAACATGGATGGACTGAGAGGGTATTATGCTAAGTGACAAAAGTCAGACAGAGAAAGACAAATACCATCTGATCTCATTTGCATGTGGAATCTAAAGAACAAAACAAAGAAACAAAATAGAAACAGACTCATAGACACAGAGAACAAACTGATGGTTGCCAGATGGGAGGGCAGTTGGGGGGCTGGGTAAAAAGTGGGAAGGGATTATGACAGACAAACTGACAGTTATAAAAACAGTCATGGGGATGTAAAGTACAGCTTAGGGAATATAGTCAATAATATTGTAATAACTATGTATGGTGTCAGGGAGATCACTTCAAAAGTTACATAAATGTCTAATCACTGTATTGTACACCAACTAATATAATATTGTATATCAATTGTAATTGAAACATAAAAAAAATTTTAAGATGATCATTAATAAATCATGGAGTGGAAAAAACCACAATAATGAGATACCATTCTTCATCCAACATGTTGGTAAAATTTAAAAGATTGTATTAGCAAGAGTGTAGGAAGATGGATATTCTCATACATGCCAGGTAGAAAGGTAGATTGTTACTGCCTTTTAAGGGGGAATTTGGTAATATTCAACAAAATATTAAATATGCATATTTTGATCTGGCAAAATCTCCCAAACAGTCTTACATATGCCAAAAAAATATATATAAAGATGTTCAGTGCAGAACTGTTTACTTAAATGTCCATTAATTGGGAAATGGTTAAATAACTTATAGAACATCTATTTTAAGAATAATAAATAACTTATTATTTATCTATTAAAAAGAACATCTATTAAAAAGAATTAATTAGTCTTTTTATTTGTTCTGACATGGAATATATTATGAAACTAGAACAGTGCCTGGCACATAGGAGCCACTGAGTAAATATTTGCTGAATAAATACATCAGCACTTTTACATATTCTATCTCATCTACTTCTTATGACAATCCTACGATATGAGCCAAGCAAATATCACTGTTCCCAGTATAAGGATGAGGAAATTAAAGTTCAAGGTGGTTATGACTTGCCCAAGATCATAAACCTAAGGTTTTGTGGAGCCAAAAGCACAACCGGACCCACCAGTCAGCCCTCTTTGGTGGCTGATACCCACTCAGCCTGCAAGGAGGCCAACCTGTGAGCCATCAGGAGCGCCAAGTTTGTAGGCAGCTGGAGTGGGTCACTCAGTTACTGTTTGTTGACCGGGACACAGTGATTCCTCTTTTACCAGCAAAGCTTCCATGAGGTGAGACTTGGCTCTCTAGACCTCTACTTGGGCACACTGGGCATCTAACAGGTCTGAAAGGAGCTCATTCAACAACAGGTCGTTATGGAAACCCTACCCCACCCCTTGCCTCTGGAAAGAAAGAAATGAGAAGAAGGGAAAGGGGAGCATTTGTGAAGTGCCTGCTATGAGCCAGGTGCGATGAACAGGGAAAAACTCATCTGAGCCTTCCTTTACAAATCACCAAAAGACACAGACACTGTGCATTGTTGAAGGACAGGACATCCCTGCATCACTGCTTAATCTAGGTCAGTCATAGCTGCAAAGACAGTCAAGTTCACGTGGCGCTCACTCTGGCCATCCCTCTTACCAGGGCACGTGTCAGACAGCACGAGTCTGGTTACCATGTGGCCATCAAGCCACTGTTGTGCAATGCCCCCGCCAGCAACAGGTCCTCACCCGTTCACATCAAAAATATGCATGTCAGACACCCCAGAAAAAATTAACTGGCCAATTTGTGAACACAAACATTTGTCTCAGATAAGCTCAAGAACAGCCACCGTATTCAGAAATTTCAGACGCCATGCTCTCACTAAAACAGTCTCTCGCTTTTATTCATCCTACTCTCGCATTGTCAGGAAATGGTGCTGAGTTTGGGCATTGTTACCTTGGAACTTTCATCTTAATTACAGTCGCTCTTAGTTACTGTTGCTTAGTAACAAACACATTTGAAATATATTTGTTGACTTATTATGAGACACTCTGAAAAGACCTTAGAGTGAATTCACTGAAGGAAAGATAGCAATGGGCTGGTAAAGTAAAAATATTTTAACTGATAAACTGCTCGCAAAATTAAGGTATTACCAGATTCCAAAGATATTACTGAATGTCTACAATACATTCATATACTTTATGCTACTTTATTATTGATCTATTATTTCCTGAACCACTTCAGATGCAGTTATCTGACACACTACGAAAGCTCTGTGAGACAGGCCCTAGACTTGGGTCAAAGCAGCACAAACACAAACAAGCAATGGCTTCGGGATTTCCACAGGCCCAAAATATCCTCCATGGCATGGCTTTGGACACTGCTTCTCTTCAAGATTTCAGGAAGCAGTGAGGCTTCTGTGTTTTCAAGTCAGAAGAAGAAAGCAAGGGGTGCGTTCCCTCGATCTTTCCAGGCGTATTTCTTTAGCACCTATTAATAAAATCTGTGATAAACGTAGAAATGGAAATGCATTTTAGGAGTCCATGCTACACTCATCTTCTGCGAAGCAAAACCCCAACCCCACACTCTCTCCTCACGGAGGCATGACCTCCCCCTGCCTCCTGACAAGACCTTGCCGTCCACCTCAGAAGCCTCTTTACCTGCTCTGCTCTGCTCTCACCATCTCAGAAGAAGGGATCTTCATTGGCTGAGGTACCTCCCGTCCCTTGGATCTTTCTGGTATTTTCCTGTGACCATGCTTCTGTGCCAGTCTCTTGTCTTCCTTTTTTGGGGAAAAAAAAAACCTCAAAAGAGGAGTCTCCACTCACGCTTTTCTTTCTCACGTCCCACTCAATCCTTAAACCACAGCCATTGACTTTACCTCATGGTTTCCTCTTCTAGTCACCATTTCTGTTGGTTCTAGAAGGACTGCAATGAAGAGTAGTATAATTTTCAGAAGTCTGTTTTTCTGATATGCTTGTCTTTGGATTTGCTAAAACACTGCTAGATATTAAACTACTGGTTCTACCGTCGCACTTCCCCTAGCGCCCTACTTCATTTAGCCTTGGTGTGGACTATTATCTTACCCTCATAGCCTACTGATCTCCTAGTCTGTATGAAGACATCCCATGCTCCCAAAATTTGTTTCCTAAACACTTCCTAATCAGACAATCTCCCACCTCTGCTTCAAAAACCATCTTGGCACTCCGTGGGCTCCAGCAGTTTTCCTTCTCAGTTTTCTCTACCACTTAAGTCCACCCCTCACTAACCCATCGGCCCGGGGAATGCTTCAAATTTATCACAATCCAAGCACATGCCCCTATGATGAGGAGAATCAGTTTCCACTGAAAGAAGGAAGAACATCCACTAAATGGGCACCTGCCCAGGGCGTTCAATCTGGTTTCCCAGCACATCTCAGGTTGTTGCCTCATCAGTTTACCTCACTCATCCCTTTTGGCTGCCTGGACCCATAGGCATTTGAACTTGAGGGCTTGGGTCTAAATCTTTGTATTGGTCTTCCCGTAGCCACCCAAGCTCAATTCATTCATGGATTTCTTCATTGAACAAATAGCTATCCAGCGCAAAAATTCATCCATGTGCCAGGCATAGTTTGTAGGCAGTGATGACACAATAACAAAAAATAACAATACAACTCTCTCTAATCTCATGAAATTCATAGAATAAAGAATTATTCGGGCACATGGGTGGCTCAGTTGGTTATAGCATATGCTCTGAGCAACAGGGTTGCCGTTTCGATGCTCATATGGGCCAGTGAGCTGTGCTCTCCACAACTGGAATGAAGACAACAACTTGAGCTAAGCTGCCACTGAGCTGCCAGTAGGTGGCCTGATGGCTCAGTTGGTTAGAGCACCTGCTCTTAACAAGAAGGTTACTGGTTTGACTCCTGCATGGGATGGTGGGCCACCCCCCTGCAACTAATTGAACACAGCACCTTGAGTTGAGCTGCCACTGAGCTGCCGATGGGCTGCTGGATGGCTCAGTTGGTTAGAGCGCGTGCTCTTAACAACAATGCTACTGGTTCCACTCCTGCATGGGATGGTGGACTGCGCCCCCCGCAACTAGATTGAAAATGGCAACTGGACTTGGAGCTGAGCTGCGCCCTCCACAACTAAGATTGAAGGACAACAATTTGACTTGGAGCTGATGGGTCCTGGGGAAAAAAAACACTGTTCGCCAATAAAGTAAAAAAAAATAATAATAATAATAATTATTCAAATACAGTACATATAAAATAAGTGCTATGAGGTGAAAGAACTATACATGGCTATGAGTTTACAGTAGAGAGAACCAGCCACATCAGAGAAGGCATCCTGTTAAGAGCTGAGGGCCTAGGAAGAAAAGGCTCAGTTAGGCTAAGTTATGGGGTACAAGGGGGTCGGCGTGAGGAAGGTGGCACTCCAGAAAGAGGAACATGTGCAAAGGTCCTGTTCCTTCTCAAATTCTTTACCCAGGATACTCACTGTTAGGGAGCCTCCCTTCTAAGTCATGTTTCTTTTCTAACGTGTCATATTGACTTCCAAGCTAAACAAAGACTCCCGTTGCAAAATCAGAGCAATCATTGTTTTTGAAAGACCTGGGCTGCAACAACAGGGCCTAGGTTTTAATATATATACTTACAAAAATATTTTCCATATTTCAATAGCCTAGTTTATTCGCAGCTTGCATCTTTTTAAAACTAAGGATTTATAGCCGAGTGCTGTAAGCATTCACTTCTCAGCAACTTTCTGACAAATTCCACTCAGAACAGCTGCTACCATAAAATTTAATTTGCCACTTCCCAAAAAAGTCACTTCAATGTAAAATAACTTTGCCTTCCTGCTAATATTTTACAACTAATTAAAACTGAAATGATGGGCTAAAAGTCCCCCCATTTGGCTCCATGCACAGATCTGCACAAGTACAGGATGTGGGGAAAAGCACAAAATCATGAGCGCTGGGGAGCATACACCGTGTCTCCAAACATGTGCGCTGCCAAGACTCGAAACTGGTGGGGATGTTTGGCAAATATAAAAATGAGATGTGAAAACTTCAGAACAATTATCCGTGTGAATCCATTTCCGTGTTTCAAAAGACAGAATCATTCTGCGCTCCTAATGAAGCCTTATAGTAACCATTGTTTGTACACCTTTTGTACGAAAATCACAGCCGAAGCCAACAGACTGGCAAATCACCTTATGGCATTTATTATTAGCCTGCAAAATGAAACCTTTCTTCAGATGTTTTCCTAGGTGCCTTAATTGTACAAGAAAATTAATAGGAAGTGGAGCCACGCCAACCTCTGGTTGCAGAACAAGGTTCTGTTGTCAAAACTCATTCACGCCAAGGTGGTGCTCTACGTTCAAGAGAGGTGACGGGAATGTTTCTTCGGCCAAGCCAAGGAAAATTAATGACCGCCAGTCAGAAATATACGGGCTGTTAGGGCAATGCCCTCAGTCCTGATCATCGCGGAAGGGCAGGACAGGGAGGACGGGGGGGTTAAGGAAAGGAATAAGGTTGTGTGTCGGGAAATCCACAGGGCTCAGTCATTCTACAGGATTGTTCCAACACACTCAGGACATAAAAGTTCTCTTTCTGTACATAAAACAACTTGTGCAATGTATCCACCCTGTTTAAGTCAAAAGCAGCACTTAGTCGCTGATGATGACAGGAATCCCCTGTCCCATCCTTTTCCTTAGGCCCTTCTGTTCTAGCAACTCTGGGGGGATAAAATTCGCTCAAGGGCTGGGCCTCATGAGAACACTGGGTTCAGTTTTATGATAAAATACATTCTTACTTAGAGTGAAGGCGATATCAACACACCCAAGATGTGATTGTCCCTTTGGTATACACACACAGACACACACACACACACACACACACACACACACACACAAGCTTTCTTTTGGGGGGTAGGGGGGGCGGAGGGGGTTACTAGTACATTATTTTAACATCCAGAGAGATCCTGTTAAAAACCTATGTCACGGGCCGGCCGAGTGGCTCAGTTGGTTAAGAGCTCACTCAAGAGTGAGAGCTCTGAGCACCAGCTGTTCAATGCACGGCCCGAGCTGAGCTGCCAACAGGTGGCAGGATGGCTCAGCTAAAAAAAAATTAAATAAATAAAAATAAATAAATAATAAATAAAAACCTATGTCACTTCTCTGCTCAACACTCCCAGCAGCCCCCATACACACACACCGAGAGGTACTCCAACTCCACAGCCCCTATAATGGTCTATAGGCCCTTCATGACCTCCTACCCCCACCATTCTCACTCTCCTTCTCCCCCACCCCCCTTAGCGGGCTGCCCCATAGCTCATCTGCCACTCTCCGCTCCCTGCACTCCCTGCAGGCTCCCTGACTGGCTTTCCTCTCCTGCAAGCTCCAAGACCCCTACATGCCTTTTCTATCCCATCAGTCCTGGTCTCCACAGGGCTCGCATCCTCACCTGCCCCAAGTTTTGCTCAAATATACACACTAGATTTCCCTGACCGAATTATTCTAAATTTCAAGCCACCCTCCAACACCCGCCTCTCATCCAACCCACTGAAACCCTATCTCCCCTCCCCACTTGATTTTTCTCTCTAGTACTTACCACTTTCTAGTACATTGCTGATTGTTTGGTGTTACATGTTGTCTGCTTCTTCCCTAAAGAAACTTCCCTAAAATGGAAAATCCATGAGGGCAGAGATTTTGATCTGCTTTGTTTACCGCTGTATTCCCAAGTACTTGGGACAGCGCCCGGTTCATAGATGTTCAATCAATGTTGATTAAATGAATGAATTCCATTATTGAATGAATACATGAAGAAGTAACTGAATTCCCACCATTAAGAAATGGGACAGAGGGCCAGCCGAGTGGCGCGATGGTTGAGAGCTCGCTTGGGATGCCGGAGGGCCCCGGTTCGGATCCCACATATGAGGGCCAGTGACGCTGCCCTCTACAGCTAAGATGCTGAACTAAAGCTCAACCTGGAGCTGGGCTGCCGTGAGTCACCGGCGACGGTATAGGCTGCAGCCCCTGCTGCAGTGGGTTGCCATGGGCTACCATGTGTGGCCAGCAGCCAGCGTGAGCGGCCAGCAGCCGCAGTGAGCGGCCGTCCAGAGGCCGGCGACTGATCTGCCTCGCCAGGGAAGAGCGCAATGATGGTGCCAAATTGGGCCAGTGAAGCAATGTCCTCCACAACTAGACT
>NW_017731784.1:461115-481188 GCF_001890085.2 Hipposideros armiger
AAAAAAAGAAATGGGACAGAGAAAGGGAGCCCTACTGGGCTGGATACGGATGCAGGCAGAGTCAAGCCCAGTTTTACTTCCACCCAGAGTCAGTTTCCAAGGAGCCTGGGATTACAAGGCAGAAGAACCCAGGGTGGATTTTCACTCGTGATCATGTTCTCCGTCTGGCCATCCTTCTACCCCCAATGCCAAGCTTTTGGTTATGAACTAAGCTACTGGTTCCGACTACAGTGTAATATTTAAAATCTATCAGTCTCAAGAATGCCTTTGGCACCCAATGAGCAGCTACCCGCTGCCATTTCCCAATGTCACACAATGTCCCTGAGCCACTCCTCTTGTCACAGGCCACAAGGACAGAGGTATCTACTATTGATGAACATCCAACATTAATCTAGAGCAGAAAAAGCCAAACAAGAAAAAGAAAAGCAAATCATTTCATCCAAACATTTAACTATCCTTGCCAAGCGTTGATCAGGTAACATACTTGGTTCCAGGCACAAACGCCACTCTGAATTCAGGACCCTCAGAACAGTAACTTCACATTTTGGAGAGAATAAACAGAGAGATGCATCAAGGGCTAGTCCAGGACTCCAATGACCACAAATCTTTTCCTAAATATTCTGCTAAAGTGAAAAGTGACTTTGAAAACATTAAATGCTGTCCCCATTTCCTTGCTTGTAGCAATATGAATAATAGAATAACCCAACAGAAAAGCAACACCACCTTATGGACTTAGAACTGAAGTCTTGGTCTCCTTAGACCAGCGGTTCTCAACCTGTGGGTCGCGACCCCTTTGGGGGTCAAACAACCCTTTCACAGGGGTCGCCTAAGACCATCGGAAAACAAAAGGATATTTACATTACGATTCATAACAGTAGCAAAATTACAGTTATAGAGTAACAACGAAAATAATTTTATGGTTGGGGGTCACCACAACATGAGGAACTGTATTAAGGGGTCACGGCATTAGGAAGGTTGAGAACCGCTGCCTTAGACTAAACCTCTCTTATCAGTTTTTATGGATTTTCCCTGGCCTAGAACCCCAGAGCTCCAGTCTGCTAGCCCCAAACTGGTTACCCCGCACCATGTACCTTCTAACTCATAAATGTGCAATAATAATGGGTCAGACATTTTACACACATTATCTCACGTAAACCCCTCAACAACTCCAGGGGTAAATGCCATTATTATCCTTATTTTACAGATAAGGAAACTGACAGATGAAGTGACTTTCCAATTGAGTCTAGAGCTCATACTGAAATGTCTGACTTCAAAGCTTGGGCTCTTAAAGACCACACTACACAGTAAGGTTTCAAAGGCTGACGAACTACCAATTAACTTCTTAAAATAAAAGTATATACAGAAATAAAACATTAAGTCTTTACAGCATAAAAGTAAGATGCAGGACCGTGTTCATATTTGTTAGATGGTGCATAAGGTAATGAGGTCCCATAAAATAAAATGAGCAAAATAGGGAATTCATAGTGAGCATAGACATGATACGCTTTTCAAAAATATTTCACCTTCTTCAGTGTTTTTGAGAAATGTTTACTAAAAATTGACTTAGTGATAAGGAGGACAATTCCCCAATTCAGAAGAGAACAACTTATTACATTATTAATACTATACAGAAAATATTCTTTAAAACAAACACTAAAGTCAAATTTAGAAAGCAAGCCACAGCATAAATGAGCTATAACATTAAATTTTCATCTCTGCTGCACTCATGTGCCTCCACAGCCTGTATGTTTAGAAACTCACAATATGAAACAGGATGAAAAGAAAGCAGCACAATTCTCAACATTTTTCAAAATGCTAAAGAGACAAGGCATGTGCATTTTCAACAACATCATAAAATAAATTTTCACAGCTGAGGGTCTCTTTGTATGTTCACCATGAGAATTTTTTTTTTTTTAAGGAGGGCGCAGTTCACAGTGCCCCATGCCGGGATCAATCCAGCAATCTTGGTGTTATCAGCACCACGTTCCAACCAACTGAACTAACCAGCCACCCCAAGGAATATTTTTTTAATTAAAGTTTAAAGCTAACAGAAAAAAAAAAAGACTTTCCCTCTCACATTCTCATTCAAAATCTAAATCTTACAGAAAAATCTATAATTTCAAAATGCATTCCAATTTGAAAAATATACATGAGAGCTTTTGAAATCTTGAGTACGGTGCCTATAAAGTTTAACACTCCAGCTGTAAAATTCACACTCAAAGCCCACAGCACTGATAAGGCTCGAAGAATGGCTACATGTGAAAAGGAGACCAGGACGGGGGATGGATAGAACACTGCCCAGTTCTAGAAAGAAGAAAACAGTCTGGGCGTGGGACACCTTGGAAAGCAGTGTCAGTTGGTCATCAATGCTCCCATTTTCAGGGAGCTGTGCCCTATTCTTGATAAGTCCTCATTATCTCTTGTTCTCTCACAGTCTGTCCCTCCACAGAGACTAAGCCCCGTTATATGAGGACAGAGGTTCAGTGGGTCCCCAGCCACTTGCTTTTGCTGTCTCTCAAAAGTCCGATGGGTAAGTGCACCACAGTCTCAGGTGGGGCCCAGAAATCCTATTTGGGAACAAAGGTTTGTAGAAAAGTTAAAAATGTCCATTATACCACAAGGCAGAATTTCTCACGTCATAAAAACAGAAAGGACCAGCAGGAAACTATAAGGAAAACAAATTCTAGAGGCATTCATCAATTTGGGGGCAGAGGAATTACAGTCACATAATTGGGGAGAAGTAGCTTTGTCCTTTTTTTGAAAAGCCCAAAGAGCTTTCCATGTGGCATCTTGTCAGTGGGGTTGTAAGTGCTGTGCAAAATGCAGCCATGTATAAATGTACACAGTGACGGAAAATTAATTCAAGATAGAAGCATCAACAGGACTTGGGAGGCACTGAAAGTTAAGATCTGATTATGAGACGTAGAAGGAGGAGCATGTTTGGAATTTGTTTACGAAGTCAGGGGTTGAGATTGGAGGTGGAATGCTGTTTTTTCAAAATACACATGAACTCAAAGGGTGGATAAGATTTCTTTCTGATAATAAAGTTCAGCTGGGAGAATAGGCTAACCAGGGAGCATGTCTATTGAAAACAAACCAGGCCCGACACAGGCCTTGTCACAGTATCTACCTGGGCTGTATGCACGCGCTCCTTTTAGGAGCCCAATGCTTATACATAAATGCCAAGTGACAATAGTTAGTCTACTCAACTCCCTCTTAATACACAGCTAAAACTCTTCATTGTTTAATAAAGTAATAAAAGAAGTTTTAAGAACGTGAAGCCATCCGAAGAAGTTTCATGAACAAATTCATCATTAAATTCTGAAATTAAAATGTAAACCCTAAGTTGTGGAAATATTATAAATCTCCACACCGGAGTCTTGCAGTTGAACTAGAAACTAAGATACAGTCATGAGATTTCCCACCCACCCCCTTTCCAAACTAAAATGATAAGATCTATGTCGTCTTCTATAAAATTTTAAACCATGTTTCTTCTGGCCTTTTCCATTTGAAAGTGAAATTCATTTCCCTATAAATATTTTAATACCATTCTCCTGTGAACAGACACAATCCATCAGAAAACAATTTCATAATTGTTTCACAAGCTTACGCCGCCTATAATGTCACAAAGTAGAGATCATGGGGGGAAGAAAATATGGTTATTACACTTTGAAAATAATAGTGAGGTCTTGAGAATATACCCATCAAATGAAGAAACAGATCCTGTGGCCACCGTGTAATTCAAATGCAGATTAAACTAACTGCCTGTAGGGGTGGGGGAGGGAGAATAGACTCACCATAAATTTCATTTATGAAAATGAACAGCACTGAATACCTCCTATAAAAAAATTCAAAGTTCACGGTGCATATTTCCCTTCTCTAGACCATCAAAAACTAAGGTTAATTTTGCTTTGCTTGACTTTTATTAGTGAGCCTGTTATGGGCTGAATCCTGTCCCCCTAAAAAAGACATGTTGAATTCCTAGCCTATGGTATCTCAGGATGTAACCTTATGTGGAGATAGGGTCTCTACAAAGGGAATCAAGTCAAAGTGAGGTCATTAGGGTGGGCCCTAATCCAATATGACTGCTGCCCTTATGAAAAGCGAAAGTTGGTTACAGAGAGACACACACAGAGATGATGTGAAGACACAGGAAGAAGGTGGCCATCCACAAGCCAAGGAGAGATCCCTCCCTCACAGCCCCCAGAAAAAAACAAACCTGTGGACACCTTGATGCCCGACCTCCAGCCTCCAGAGCTGTGAGATAATACGCTTCTGTTGTTTCAGCCACCCAGTTTGTGGTACTTTGTACAGCAGGCCAAGCAAACTAGTACAGAAGCTATGAGGACTTTTTATTTTAAAAACCATCTCTGTACTTATCCACAGGAGAATTTCACCAGGAATTAATGTCAAATTTATTAGGCTGTAATTTCTACAATCTGTCTCTCTTCCCCTTTCTAAAACTTGGAATATTTTCCCATCTACAAAATTCTCCAAGCTCTCTTTTGCAGATTATTTCTCAAAGAGAACAGGCAATAATGAGTATAACTACTACCTAACACAGTGTCAACTCTGTGTCGACTACTTACATAAAGTATCTGATTTATTTGTTACGGTAACCAGAAGAGGTCGTGAGTACTGTTATTATCACCACTGAGGCACATTTTGCAGATGACACTGCATCACCATTTTACAGATGGGGGAACTGAGGCACAGCGAGGTGAAGCAACCAACCCAGCTGGGCACCTGAGTCCATTCTCTTAACTCTCCCACCACTTCTCCTCCCACTGTTAAGGGCCATGGCTCCAGGGTTTCAGTCCCAGGATCACACAGACAAGGTGTTCTCAGGTCCCTAAGACGCCATTCATCTGGACCTAGTGATTCGAACTTCTTTTATTCCAATGAAGAATGGCTTGATGTCTTCTTAATGTTGGCTCTCCTGACCTTTTAATTTCTTCCTAACGCTCATGGATCTTTTCTAGTTTTAAATATCTTCTTCTTGGTTGAAAGAATTAAAGCTAAATAGGAATTTGATAACTCTACTTTTTTCCTTTGTCAACTTTCATTATCATAGCATCTCTCCCAAGCCATGGTTCATCCGTTTTCTTGTTTCTTTGTCTTGAGAATTTTTCACAAACCATTGCTCACATTGGCCGTTAGCTGTTTCCTGATCCTATTCTTACTGTTTGTGCCTTTTTAAATTCTCAGTTGGCCATCTTTTAAACTGTGAGTTGTACTAATCAGAGCTTGGACAGCTCCAGGGGATGACCTATGTTGCTTTTTTTGTTTTGGAGTTTGTTTATTTGTTGGGGTTTTGGTTTTGGTTTTAAGACTTATTCCCCCCTTTTCTCTCCCATTGAAATAACTAACACATTTTCAATCAGAACTTTGTCAAAGTCTTCTATCTCACTGAGGCACCTTTCTTTTTATTCCTTCTTTGATTTATTCAGTAAATCTTTATTACTGGCCAACTGTGAGCCAAGGACTATTCCAGTCACCAGGTATACAGGGAATCAAAGTCTACATGGCTCCTGCTTCAGAGTGGCTCATGTCCTCTGGTCCCTCAACCTGTACGACCCTTCTTGCTTCTCATACACTCTTTTTTTTTAAATTATTTATTGGAGTGACATTGGCTGTAACGTTATGTAAGTTTCAAGTGTAGAATTCATCTGTATATTACATTGTGTGCTCACCACCCAAAGTCTAGTCTCCTTCTGTCACCATGTATCTGACCCCCTCTACCCTCCTCTACCTGCCCCCACATCCCCTTCCCCTCTGGTAACAACCACTCTGTTGTCTGTGTCTAAGAGTTTGCTTGTTTGTTTCATCCATCTGTTTGTTGCTCTCTGCTTTATATCCCACATCCCTCTTTTGGGTATCTATCTGAAAATTTTGGAAACATTTATTCATCAAGATATATGTACCCCTATGTTCACTGCAGCATCATTCACTATAACTAAGACATGGAAACAACCTAAGTGTCCTCCAATGGATGACTGGATAAAGACGTGGTACATACATACAATGGAATATTACTCAGCCATAAGAAAGGATGAAATACTGCCATTTGTGACAACATAAATGAGTCATGAGAGTATCATGCTAAGCAAAATAAGTTTCATACACTCTTAATAGGCTTTCCGAAAGTCTGGGGTTTATTCCTCCTTTCACTCTGGTGAACTTCAAGATAACGGAGACCAATTCTTCCAAAGTCCTCACAACTAATCAACAACCAATTCTTCCTTATTTTCCACATGAAGTCTGAAGCAGCTTGCAAACAGTGAAACTGAAAACAAAAGCAAAGCAAAACAACCAACTGATGCCCTCTTTTCAACTTTCGGCAGCTGTCTCGTCAAAGCCTCCCTTTACCACCACATCCAGCCTCTGTGCCAAAGTGTAAACCCGCTGAGATTCTTCCGTTATGTACCCATCTGGATAAGCCACCTCTGCAGTGGTGCCACTTCTGTTTCTCCTTCATTTCATTTGCACCCAAATGTTCTCCATCATTTTTTTCACCTTCAAGTTTCCTTCTTTCTCTACATGGATCCTCCTATTAGACATATTCTTTTTTTTTTTTAGCATAGCAAATCCCTCCGCTGCCAGAATTCATTATCAGCCTGGCCCTACCACACACTGGCAATATTTCTAGATCTTATGAACCTTCTCTAGTGTCTGGGCGTTGGTATAGATGAGTGAGATCATAAACAATCCCCTGTTGGTCTCATCTGAGGATTACTTGATCCTCCCCTCCATTCAGGTACTTCTTTTATGTTACCACCTGTTTTCTCCTGCTAGGGAATTAATTTTTAAATCCTGAGAAGCAATCTCTCCCGACCCACCAGTATACACAGAGCAAGATGCCACAGTTAGGAGGCCTGCTATCAAATAAAGAACTGCTATATCCCATTCAGAATAAATGTTCTTTTAAAATCAATCCACATGTGTTTATGCACTGTCTGTTATATCCCCATCACTGTATACAGAAAAAGCAATATGCTTTTCTTACAACCTCTGTCAAACTGCCACTCTGCAGGACACTTCCTGGGCAGCTGCCCCGTGTACAAATTATAGGTGCTTTCCTCACCACACAGCCCCTCATGTACATATGACACCAGAGACACACAAATAAACCAGCTTCCTGATTCCCAACCAACTAAACTTGATGTTACATAACTACCATTTAAAAAAAAGAATAGAGCCAACCCCTCTAAACAGGGTTTTCCTTCTTCAGCAGTCTCTGAGAAAAAGCTGTTCTCATATGGTGTTTCTATTCCTGACAGGAATAACCCTTAATTATTATGTGCCTTAAGCATCTAGAGATTGTAAAACAGAATTCCACTCAATGTTAAGAAAATCAAAGAATACGTCAATGGCAACAGAAAAGACTGGGGTGGGGGAGAGACAGAAGTTGAGGGGGGAGGCAGGAGTGGGACACAGGAGAAGCACATGCTATACTCAGTTGTTTTTGAAGTTCTGGAAATCTGGGGGGAAAGACAACATGGAAAGTCACCCAAAAAAATTAAGTTCTTCCATGAGAAAATGTAAAGATTTTTCATTAATGTATTTTGTTTCAGGAAATAAACAAATCATACTTATTTCCAGGGGGAAAAAACATAATACATGGCCATGCAAGTGAATGTGCACGTGGCCTGATGTCTTAAACACAGGATTCACTATGAAAAACATCGTTGGAACAAAGCGATTTTTTACAAACCCACCTTTGTAGACCACACTATTTTTGTCATCCTTTGTTCAGCGGCACGTCAGTGACCAATAATCTAGCTATACATTTCAATATTTCACCTAGACAGAGGAAACGTTCATGTGTGTCATCAGCCCAAGGACGGCAGGCTCCACACGCGTCCTCATGGAAACAGTTCCTTCTTGCTGAGTCGGCACTCAGCCCGGGATGCCTGAGGCTGAGCTGTATTGCTCAGACAGCCAAAGGAGCTCGCTGTGCCCCCAACAAAGCTAGCTGGGACATGTGCTCTATCAAGGGGACATGTATCGAGCACACAGAGGGTGCCGGAGTACACACAGGCAACTGGGACCATTCCTGCCCTCAAGAATATAATTTACTAATAGGAAAGACTTGTTTCTTTATAAAACCCAAATCTAGAGAGTTATATCCAGGGTCCTCCCACAGCCGGTCCTCCCACCCACCCACCTCCTGTGTGTAGGCAGCGAACTGTTTCTGCGTCTTACCCAACTTCTATTGACTGACCAAATAGATACGGTGGGCTTTAGATCATCCTTCTTGTCATGATGGGGTGCGAAGGCTCATGTGTCAATAGTTCAAATAGTACAGTATCTGATGAAGATAGCGAGCAGCACACCTGTTACGTAATAATGAATCTGACTAGCATTTGTCCCTAGTTCCTGAGACATACTCTAAATAGTTGGAATTTCCCGAGTAATTGAAAATATCATTGTCATTCAAGAGCCCTTTGGTCTATACTTGAGTTATGCTAACAAGATGGCTCAGGATGGGGCTGGCCGCTCCAGAAATCATGGCAGTAGAGGGTTGAGGGTTGAGTTGGGTGATATCCATGGACCTCATCCAGGGAGGGAATGATGCGGATGGATGGAGACTGAACGATCACATGGCCAATGAGTCATCACGCCCATGTATTGAAACCCCAACAAAAACTGTGGATGCCAAAGTTCAGCAGAGATTCCTAGTTGGGGAACGCATAGATGTGTCGAGAGAGACACATCCTGATTCCAAGGGGCCAGGGCAGGGAAACTCCATGTCCACGACCTCCCCATACCTCACCCTATGTGTCTTCTCACTTGGCTGATCCTGATTTGTATCCTTTATGATAAAACAATCATCTTAAGTATAGCACTTTCCTGAGATCTGTGAGTTATTCTAGCTAATTATCAAATCTGAGAGGGTGGTGGGCACCCCCAAATTTGTAGCCAGTTGTTCAGAAGTGTGGTTTGGCCTGGGGACTCCTGAACTTGTGGCTGGCATCTGAAGGGAGGGTTGTCCTGTTGGAGAAAACACGCTTAACTTGTGGAGTTGACTCTAATTCTCGATGGTTACTGCTAGAATTCCACTGCAGCTTGGCAACCCCTATTCTCAATTCCTTAGACACATGCTAGAAATAATCCCTTTAAGAAGCAAAGCTCTTGCAGCTGACTGGACCTCCCCAACCCCAACCCGCTCCCCCACCCCAACCCCAGTCTGAGAACTTCCATGGTCCAGTCTCAGCAGGAAATCGCCTCAAAGGGGTAGAGAAACACAACCATAGCACGAGGCAGGCTTTTTGATAAGTGATATAAAAGGTATAAAGGTATGAAAAGCACAATGAGCACACAAAGAGAGAGTTCAGCTATTGAGAGATTCAGAATGGCTTCACAAAGGTGGTCACAGCTGTGTGCCTTAAAAATGAAAGTAACTTTAAAAGAGGGGAGGGCAGGAAGGCATATCAACAGCACAAGTAAAGGGTCAAATAACTGTGTAAAGTTTAACAACAACAAAAATTGTATCTAATTTTTATTAAGTCCTTCCTAGGTGCCTGAAACTGTGCTAAACTTCTTTGGATATTCCGATGCAGCCTTAACCCTATGAAGCAGAGTCTATTATTATGGCTATTTTATAGATGAGGGTACTGAGACTTAGGCTAAGAAACTTGAAGGCAGCAGAGGTGGCAGTCTGGTGTGGCTGAAGAGGAGAAGCATAAATAGAAGTGGTTAGAGAAAGGCAGATTGTGAAAGGCCCCAGGGGTCCATCAGAAACCTTTTTTTTTTCTTTTTTTTTTTCCCCCTGTAGGCGACAGGAAACCATCAGAGGTGTCTGTACAAGGGAGTAATATGACCAGAACTGTGGTTTCCAAAGATAACTGGTGGCAGGAAAAGCATTCAAAACGAGAAAGACTAGAAGAGAGAGACGAGTTAGTGGACAGTGGTCAGATCGCTGGCCAGATGTGAGAGAGCCTGAACAAGGGCACTGCCAGAGGGAATAAATGTGTGGGAACGGGGATGGAGACGGGGCAGGCCTGGAAGATGGCAGAGATGCACGAGGCTCTAGAGCCTGTGTGGGTGGTGGGAAGAGAAGCCAGGAAAAGACGGCACAGACATCCAAACACCATCAACAGACGTCTGTGTATCGCTGTGCCTTTCTGTACTGATGTGTGTGTTTACTGCGCTGTTTGGTTTTGTTGTTGTTGATGGCTTTTTTTTTTTTGTTCACTGTGCTGTTCTTGACGCTCCTGCCTGAATTGGGCGAAATTCCCGCTCAATTAACAGATAATGAAGGTCACATTTAAAGACCAAATTTAATACAGGCTGGCAATTGTCGAACTCCACACCCCAGCTTTCTGGCCACCCCATTTCTCCAGACTCTCTGTGGCTGAATTGCACCTGCCTTTGATGGATAATGAGTAACGGGGGAGCGAATCAAGGATTGCTGTCTAAATGGCTTTTTTTAGACTGCTGAGATGACCACCAGCCTACTTATTGATTTAATGCTATTCCAAAGCACACACACCTTGCTAGTTTTCTTCTAGCTCCTCCTAGGATTCAGTGGGAAAGGGTCAACAGAGAGTGTGGAACAGTAAACAGGAGCTGGACACACAGCAACTCCTTCAAGGACTCCACCAAAATGCACAGTTGATTAGAGATCAAGTTAACACTGGGTCTCCACTGCTGGATTTAACAGCCCTTGCTGTTCAAACCTAGTCCTTCTCAAGTTCCCATGTGCCCCATACACCTAGGTTTGCCGGGAGAGGCTGTAGAACTGCTTCAGCCATAAGTAGATCTTTGAATCAATCATAATCCTTTTCCTAAGTCCTTGAAATGTTCTGGGTACTCAGCGCATAAGTATTATTCTGCATCCCCCTTTTCACACTGCTACTAAACAAGCTTAGGTCTTGTTAATAAACTTAACTATAAGAGAACAGAGGGGGGGGGAAGAAATTTGACTTTCCATCCCCCTAGAGACAGAGCTTCGAGGGGGCCTGATGCTCTGGAGGATAGAGGACGAGGGTGTCAGGTATGGGTATGTCTGCTTCTCTCTCACGCCTAACATTCCCAGCAACCACCATCCTTTGTAAAGCACTCATCTGAAAACGTTTAAATAAGACATACCGAAATGCACTCTTACACAAGCCCCTGACACATAATCAATACCCTTTAAGCGCACACATCTATATCTAGTATTAGCCTTGCATTTCACCGTGATGTAGGAGCTATTTGCTGAGCTTCACCTCCAAATCTTTTCTAATCTGACATCATTCCATAATAAATACGTCATCATAAAGCGAGGAAAACTACACACGAAAGCACCTTTTGTAAACATTTTCCAATGTGACAGAACTCAGTCCGTGATTGGTAAATAATGGTCTTCTACTATGATTTCAAAAGATAGTCAACTTCATTAGCTATCATGAAGGGTTCAGTAAGGTAGCTGAGAATCAGATCATTTTGAATATATACGGGAACCTTTTCATTTTGTTCAAATTAAGCGTCTTCTTCCCTCACTTTCAATCCTCCAATTCTAGCCAAAAAAAAAAAAAGGAAAATTTCCAACATCCTCTCATACCAGGTCTATGTCAAGGAACAAAAGATCTGATTTTTTCTGTGTGGTATGTAACTAAAAAGGCAAGCCAGGAATATTATAATTGATGCTAACTAGAACTCCCACACATCACAATATCCTTCCATAGAAACTAAGTGTTACTTTTAACAATGTGAAATGTTCTCCTCTCTTTAAGGGGGAAATATGAGGCAACACCTTTCAACTTATAAATAAAGGAGGGGACTAATATTTGGGTCCCTAAGAAGGTGTCATTCAATGTGTAAAAGCTTACAAATATTTCTCCCATTTAATTTCTATAAAGCTTCTGTTCGGTAGAAATGATTACTCCATGTTATAGATTATAATTAAACCCAGAAAAAAATAAATGAGTATCAATAAGGAATCTTTTAGAAAGACGTCATATTTTAAAATGGATCCTGAAAGCAATGAGAGGAAATTCTACCATGTTCATGATGGACTGGCAAAGGTGAACCTCTCCCATCCGTGGGGAGACTTTACCCGGGGTGGTCAGACATTCTGGCTCCTCAAAGCCTACTCTCAAGTCAGCTCTTCTATACCACCCAACCTCTGTCCGCCTCCCAAGAAGACACGAGGATTGGCTGCATCCTGAACTGTAGGATAAGGCATCTCTGTGGTGTAGCACAACCTTCATGCTCGCCGATGCAGCTCAGCTCTCCTGAGCACTAAGTGCCAGGCTCTGGGGACACAGGGGCGAGTAAGACAAGTCCCTCAGAGCCACCGCAAGTGAGAAGGGGGTACAGACAGGTAAGCACATGGTTCCCAGTTCGGCCTGTGCCCCATATCTAGGTGTGCCGGGAGAGGCTGCAGAACTGTTTTAGTCATATGCAAACCTTTGGAATAGATAATAATCCTTTTCCTAAGTCCTTGAAATGTTCTGGGTACTCAGCTCATAAATGTTCTTCTGGATCCCACTTTTCACACTGCTACAAGCTTAGGTCTCGCTGATAACCCTAACCCATCTTACAGATGAAAAAACTGAGGCCTAGTGATCAAGAGACTCGTTCAGTAGGATGCTGAGGGCTCTGGTGTCTGAGCTGAGTCCTGGATGATGGCTTAGTGTGGGACAGAGTGTGGTTGGCACAGACAGAGTGTGGACACTGGCTGTCTGCGTTCACGAGCTGACTGCACACAGCACTGCACGCACCACGACTTGCAATGCTCTCCCATAGGTAGGGCGTTAAGGAGATGGAACCTAACAAGTTTTTCTCAAGCTTTTCTGACCACCACCTCCAGTAAAAATATTTTTTACATCATAATCCACAACATACTTTATACATATGACCGGAGGGGAAAAAGTTTTGCAATACTCTTTTCACTACTCAAATGCACAGATGTTTCTCTTTCTCTCTCCCTCTCCCTCTCTCTCTCTCTCTCTCTCTCTCTCTCCCTCCCTCTCTCTCTTTCTTGTTCCAATACAACCCTCTAATGGGTGGAAACCCACAATATAAAAAATATTTGCATAAACCTTTTAATAGGTGTGACAATCATTTCTTTGATATACTTCCTCTTCTCGCTTCTGCACTCATTTTCCTCCTTCACCCCTCAAAAAAGCACCACTGCAAAGGAGGATGCTGATCAAGGAGCCAGAAGAACAACTCCAGTGGTGGTTTCCGCCATAGAACCATAAGCACATTACTTAACACCTCTGTGTCTCACTTTACACATCTGTACAATGGAGAGGCATATAATAGTGCCTCACTCGTAGGACTGTTAAGGATCAGAATAAATGAAAAGGTTTAAAGTACTCGGAAGAGTGTCACATGCAGTAAGTGCTCAAGTAATATTAGTTCTTATTATCATAGCTTTCAAGTCCCTTTAAACAGAATAAAATTTCATAATATTTCTTCTTTAGTATGTGAAATTCTACACTTAAATACTTCCCTCACCAACGGGGTTTTGTCTTTGGTCATTTTTCCTTTTCTTTCTCTTTCTTTCCTTTTAAAATAAATTATATGAAAACACCAACAATTGGGGAGGAAGTACTATTGAGGAAACAACAGCATTACGGTTTACTGACGGTCTGGTAAGTGCCAGAAATGGGCTGAAACCTCGACACACACTGTCCTGTTCATCCTCGCACAGCCCTGTGGGTTAAGCATTAGAATTCCCATTTCACAGGTGAAGAAACGGAAGCTCAGGGATCAAGAGGCTTCCTCGGTAGGACATGAAGGAGCCAGGATTCAAACCCAGTTCTGTGTTGCCTTCAAAACTCCAATTACACCGTAGGGCCTCTCATGAGAAGTTCTTAAGTAATCAAAGCTGGCACAAAAGCAAGAATTTCCTAGTTCCCCTGGAGATAACTCGAGTCCTTGGAGTGGTACAGAACACAGGCCTAAACACAGCTAAGGGGAAAGAACTCTCAGGTTTAAATTTAATTTCCTTCCACGTCCTCTGAGTACCCCTTAGTAAAGGCACCACCAAGGAGTGACCGACAGAAAAATGGTAAAGGAGAGCTAGTGGAGCACTGGCCTAGATAATCACCCTCCCTACAGGCTGGCAGAATGGCACTGACCGTCCCAGGTGGTTCATAATGAAAGCGCCCAGCTCAGCATCTTTCAGGCTGTCCAGAGTCAATAAATGTTCACAAGACGGAATGCCAACACAGGCGGAGTAGAAGTCAACACAATGCACAGCTCCCACTGTTTTATTTTTAAAGTCCTCCAAAATTATGTTAAGTCAAACTACTTGGTGAGAGGGAGTCCTATTTGGAAGGATGACTAAACATATTTAGCAGAGATATTTGTGTTCTGTCAGCCCCACAGGTAAAGATATATTTGACACAGATACAAGGTATATTAAATGTGGGCAGGTCAGGACCAATTTTTCAGCCCCCCAAAAGTTTCCACAAAAGTGATGCTTTGCGGAAATCACTGACAAGGTCCTGCTAAACAATTGCATCATTAACTGGTCCCTCCCTTGACCTAAAATAACTCGACCTTTGGTGACAGTACATTAACTGGCCAGTCTTGAGCATTGCTATTTCTAAGTGGTAATATTTCTCAGAAAATTGTAAGAACTGATGTATTTTTTACAAACACACAATAAATGCAATCTTGACTTTTACACATGATAAATTAAATAATGTATTTGACAAATGGCCTTGGGGTTTATATTCATTATGTGGCTTGTTGGGTAGCAAAACGTTTACAGTTGAACTTGGCATATAAATTCACATACAAATGTGAGCTATGTTTTTTTGTCTAATCATCTAGTGTTCTTTTCTCATCACCTCTTGGAAATAAAAATATTGCAGTCTCTTTTCTTTGCAAGCTCTGTGATGAAAAAAAATCCTGAATATGCTAAAGAATCCACTGCCTGCTTATGAAACATAAAAGCTTATGAAAACATGGCACGTACTCAAGTAGACCAGTTTGTTTTTAAATATTTTAATAGTGTGCACTGCTGCAGTGGGAACTAAATGTGTATTATGCCCAGTGTGTACTATACTTTGATCATTCTATCAAAAGATCAAAATTTAAATATTATGTAAATTATATTTTATACATGTTCTCCTTTGCACAAAATCAAACGGCAAACTTGTTTCTTCTCTAAACACATGAGAATATAAACAAGCAACAAATTTAAACTGAAGAAAATACTCACTAGTTCATTCCATTAAAAAAATGCCCTCAGGTATCAATTAAAATAAAAAGCCTTTATGTCTGCTTAACATAATCCTAAATGTCTATGTTTATGCTTTCCAATTTTTAAGCACATTCTTAACATTTATTTTAAAGGATGTTAAGTTAATTATGTATGCTGTTTTCACAAGGAATGCTATGTAAGTCCTCTTCCTAAAAAAGCTGAGAGGCTTTACACATCAATAGAAATGACATCAGAAATTAAAGAACCAATATTCAATACCCAATAATCAAGAAAAGTTGTCATTTCCATAACAACTAAATTTAAAGTATGAACTTTGATTGGATCCTGGTTTTAAGGGAAAAAACAGCTATAAAAGACATTCTTAGCGATGGGAGACATGTGAGCATAAACAGGATATTAGATGTTACAAAAATTCTAGTTAATTTTCTCAGGTATGATCATGGCTCTGTGGTTCTTTAAGAAATTATCCTTATTCTTAGTGCATGCATGATGTAATTTTTAGGGATGAAATATCTTGATGTATGAAACTAACTTGATGCATAAAATTGACAAATGTTCCAATAACAGTAAAAGTACTTGCACATATAAGTAGACAAAAACCTAAAGCAAATATGGCAACGTGTTAACAATAGTTGAATCTCAGTGGAGGGTATACATATATTCGTGGTATTATTCTTCCAACCACTTTGTGTATATCAAAATTTTCACAATAAAAACTTACAAGGAGAAGAAGAAATAGTCATTTTCACTTAACTATGTATGTGTATTGATGCCTGGATCAAACTATGTACAGATAAAATATTGCTTTACATGGACACAGAATGTTTCACTTTCCAGTAGCAGTATGCTTCCGAGAATCAATTTTTCAACACTGACCCAGAGAAATTATGGGAGTCCTTCTGGCCAAGGCCACAGGGAGCAGCTGACTGACACACACCACCTGAATTAGGGCAGAGGAATCAGGATCCCTAGAGGGTAATCCATTCTGACCAGCAAGTTTGCGTGGCAACCTGTGCCCTTGGTAAAATAAAGGTTGAGGACAGGGGCCTTGTAGCCAAGAACCTTCACAGCAGACAGAACCTTTGCCAGGTTCCAATTTCTGGAGATAGTACATGACATGAAGTTAAAGCTAAATTAAACCATTTGAAACTATCAGCTCTACTCATTCGGTCTTCTCCTGGCGGACTGCCAGGCTCAATATTAAGCAAAAAATCTGAGCTGCTGCCCCCAAAATTCAAATTAAACCAAATAACAAAGTTCTGGAATGATATGAGAAATTTTAGAGAGAAACTCTGTAACCATTGGGTTTACAGATAACTGACGTATTGAAAATAAGACTCAAGACTTCTGAAACAATACAGCAGGATGGTTTGTTCCTATCTACAAAAAGAGGCTTTTGTTTTGAGGTCCTAATCTTAAAGGTTCTGGGCACCAGTTCACTATTAAGTCAGTGCAAACCAACCATCCATGACTCGTTGCAGAATCTGTGATTCTTTTTAATTGGACCAATCTGAAACAGAGCAGTAAGCACTGAATTTTCAAAAGGCCCAATGCAAAGACTCCACTTCGGTTGTACCTCTTTTTTCTGTCCTTGTATTTTTACCTTTTCATTATAATTCTTATATCATATTATATATCATATCATATATCATATCATATTAATAATTGTTCTCTCCACCTGTTCTTTCTTTCCTGTCTTTTCCCTTCCCCTCCCACCCCTCCAGGCCTACCAGGGCCACTCAAAGGCATTGTTATCACCAGATTAAACTCTAGGCTATGGAGCTATAAAGTATCCTGGTGTGGCCCATAAAGCCTGATCAAATCAGGCCAGGACTGGAATACTTACAAGAAGCATGGTTCACTTTCCTTTAACCAAAGAACCATTATCCTGTTTATGGGTTGCGGGGGCCCTTTCCCTCCGAGTTTCTGCTGCCTGCCTTTGATCTTTAACCAATCATTTATACCTCTCTTTAAGAGAAGCAGGAGAGCATGACACTGAAATCTCGTTTGTTTCACATTATCCCAGTAAGAGGCATGGCACAGGACGGTGGAAAACATCAATAAGTTTGGGGAATATCTGTGGACTTCACTTATCCAAGAAAGTCCTGAATTCTGTTCAAGCTCCTCATTTTTTTTTTTAAGTTTCTGTTCTGTCTGTAAGCACTAAGCTAAGACCGGAAGGAAACACAAAAAGGTGTTTTGTGTTTTTTTTAGTTCTTCACCAGAGAGATATGAGCATTTACTGTCTCCCATGAGCAAAGAATGAATTAACCACGGGCCCTCCATCTCCAGGAGCCCTGAATGAACCTGCTTCAAAAAGTCTAGGGAGAATGTATCCCTATCAATATTGCACCCAAAAGGCTAGGCAGTTCCTCTGCCTCCTTCAGGCCCATAGGCTCCACAGAAAACTGAGAAGGGTCAACATTCAGGGCCAAGGGCCAACAGTTGTAAACAATCTGGGAGGATGCTCACAGGAGTGGAGAAACACATGCTCTGGGGCAGCAAGGTAGCCATTTGGAAGCACTGGCCAATGCTTAACCATTTACAGCCTCTAGGAGTGATCTGAGCTTATCCTCTCCATGCCTCAATTTCTTTATCTGTTAAATGGGGATAATAATAGTCCTCCCCCACTAGGTTGTAGGGTCTGTAAAGGTTAAATAAGTCAGTGTACACAAAGAGCTTAGAACAGGGCCTAGCACATGGTAAGCACTTTATAAATGCTAGCTAATTGCTATTATTTTAGGCTAAAAGATACCTACAGAAAAATACCAAGGAAAGCTTACCCTCCTTAATCCCCACTGACAGACCTACTACTAATCAGCCAGAAATACCCACGTCTCAATTTTTGGGTTACCTATGTAAGTTGCGGAATCTCTGGAGCCGTCTCAGCTAAGAACAAGTGAGACTCCTTTCCACAGCAGCGAGGTTCGGATACACAATTGCAGTATGGCACTGTCATATGATTAAAATGGAAACTGACATGTGATTTAAATGGAAATCTACCTGACATGCAGTTCAGAGCCCACACATTAGCAGCATGTAAGTTCTGCAGCTTCTAACAAAAGTCTCCAACTCTGCCGACACTGAACTTCAAACACTATCCTTCTGGTTAAAGACACACACACCTTACCCTACACATTAGAAAGACATGAATGCAGTGAACTTCAGCCAAGTCTATGGCCCTGGAGTCCGTGGCATAGACAGGTGATTGGCCCCTGCCACACGTGAGGGACAGAGTGAGTTCAGAACAGGCAGACCCGCTCACTTTTATGCGCTGATGCTGTGCCACACCTGGCATGCCATGTTGACAGTACTTACGCATTACAATAGGGCTTCTTTTCATAGCCTTTGTAGTTGTTCATGTTGAGAGCCATCTTGCAGACTTCACAATGGAAACATCCTTTATGCCAATACTGAAAAAAATAAATAAATATTTAAAACTTTAGTACCAGGCCCGTTCTTTCAAGGATGAGTACAAAAAGGCGACATATTTTTAGTGCCTCATAGTCCCACCCTGTATTTGAAAATACTACAACAACCTGATTGAAGGTAACAGCGGATGTGTTTGCCTACTTTCAGTTAAGTCAATAAAGCAGGCAGCTATTAAAATTGAGTTTTAGATGAATCCCCACCACAGCGTACAAGACTCAGACGGAAGAGCTGCCAAGGCTCTGTCCATATTGCACTTGTCTGAGCAGCTAGAGTGGAATTCTGAGCTTGGTTGCGGGAGAAGTGGAGCCTGTGAAGTGGCTTCAAAATGAAAACGACTCCAGTTCAAAGTGCCTCAACACCGTGTTGGTTGGATCTCGATAAATAAGTGTCCACAGGAAGTCAGGCAACCCGCAGCGCAGGCGGCATACTACGTAAGTACCCTTGCCTCCCTCCATCCCCGCCCCATCCCAGTCCAGCTTCCACTATATTGCGGGAAGGCGGACCCTGTCCGGGTGACTGTCGGGATGACGGCTGCTGTTATGAAGCATTTGTGTCACCACACGCAGATTTCACAGGGACTGCCTCCGGCTGGTTTCAATTGTCAGGCACTCAGGATAGCGCCGGGGTCTGTCTCCCAGGCTGTTCAAGTCCATCCGCGCCTGGGAAGGGCCGGGAGCAGGGCTGCGGGGGCCGGGCTAAAGCCACTTCCTCTGGAATTCCCCAACCGAGTGGATCAGCCCCCGTGGGTCCTGCCCGCCGCACGGAGCCCGGGCTCTCGGGGGAGATTACCCTTAGCACTGCGGCAGCGGCCGCCCCTGACATGTTAATTACTATTTGCTTCTCCACCTCGCCGCTGGCATGGGAGGCACTGGGGCGGGGGAGAAGCGGGGGTGCGGGCGGATCCTCAGGGTGACGGGTGCGGGGTGGTGAGGGGCAGGAGCGGAGGTGGGAGGGGGCGCGGTTCGCCGATTCGTCCCTTGGTGCGGGGCTGGACTCCCCGACAGCGCTTCGCCGTGCACGCTCCGCAGGAGCTCAGCTCAGGCAAGCGCAGCCCCGCACCCCCGCCGTCCGCACCCCGACTAAAGCCTCTGGTGGTTCCAACAGCACCAGCGCCAAGCGTGCTCGCTGACACTCCCCGCGGGCGTTTCCCTTCGCGTGCCCTCACCCGGGGCCAAGACCACGCAAACACCCAGACCCACTCGTCTCTTTCCGTCCCAGACGCCAAAACTTCCCCAAGCAGGTGCAGCCCAGCCCCCGTAGGTCCGGGCGCCCCTCGCTCACCTTATCCAGGCAGTTGACTTTCTCCGTGGGATACACGACTTTCCCGCAGCGGGCGCACTGGGGATTCATTGTCGCGGTTCCCAGGGGCGGCGGCGGGGCGGAGGCGGCGGCGGCGGCTGGGGGCTCCGAGGAGCCGCTGTGACATCCCCCGGCGAGCCCCGCACGGGCGGGAGGGAGGCGGGCGGGCG
>NW_017731784.1:482173-492360 GCF_001890085.2 Hipposideros armiger
CACACACACACACACACACACACTGTTTATTTTTGTAATTAAACACAGGATCTATGAAAAGTTATTCACTTGCATTAAGGGAAGCAATTACAATACAAACTGATGGTCCTAACCAGAAGGGCCAGAAAATGTAGCTGAAGGCTGAGGGTAGGATGGAACCAAACGGAAGAGGAATTGGTTTTTAGTTTTAATATGATATCAGGTAATTGGATTTGTTTCATAAAAAGTCACAAAATGAAGCTACATTGCCTGAGTTCAAAGCCCAGCCTTCCATTTATTACTCATATGCAAATACTTAGCCTCTCTATGCCTGAATTTTCTAATCTACAAAATGGGGTTAAGATGGGGCTACAAAACAGCTCCTATCCGCCAGTGAGAATTAAATGAGTCAGCAGTTCTGAAGTGCTTCAATCTGCTTGGCTTGTGGTAAATACGACATTAAGGATCCTAGGATTATCATAGGTTATAACAAACACATTCCATTGCTAGCACACAGATTAAGACTCAGTAATACTACAGAGTAACTACTCTGACAAATATTTCTGTCATTTTTTTTTTATCATAGCTGCAGTCTTTCATGAAAAGAGAAAACTTGGTTTCCTGGCCTCTTAGGCAGGCTGTACTGATGAACTATCATTCATAATGATGCTGTGATGTCTGACTTTTCAAAAGAGATAATTTCTTAAAAGGGGTTCACCAATGCAACAGCCTTTGAACCACTCACTGCCCTGCTCACAAGATCACCCCAAAAGCAAATCAAATAATTTGCTGTCAGAGAAGACTGGTTGTCATTTAAAAACACCTCAGAGCTATTTGGAAATGCCTCAGACCATGGATGAAACTCGAGGATTTTATGCGAAGTGAAATAAGCCAGACAGAGAAAGACAAATACTGCATGGTATCACTTAACTCGATGGGAATCTTTTCCACAATATATGGATATCAAATCATCACATTGTAACTTTAAATATGTTACAATTTTGTCAATTAAACCTCCATAAAGCTGATAGAGAAAGGACCTACACTGGATATTTTATTTATTTGTTTGTTTCTTTGTTTGTTTGTTTATAAAGGAAGAAAGGAAGAGAAAAATGGAAAGAAAATGCCTGGGGAAAAGTGGTATTTTTATGATTACCTTAAAAGTGGTAAGCTTTTTAGCATTTAGATTTTCATAACTGTAGATCATAAAATGTAGTTTAAAAATCCTATTTTTTTTAAATGATAAGCAAAAAATTCTAACGAAGAGTGATGGTGATATGTGACATTTATAGCTGATTTATCAGATCTTTTAACTGTGAATTGCATACATTTTTAGCTAACTAGCACCTGTCAAAATGCCTGACAGTAGATACTAATTAAATGTTTGTTGAAAGAAAGTATGAATAAAACAAATGACTATATTAAAAGTTGAATTAACTATGATGTTTTATTCTCTCAAAAATAAACAATGGATGCTCAGAGTTATATTTTCCTCTCATTTCTGTTTCTCTTACTATTTTCATTTTCTGCATTAAGCTAGCTTCTAAGTTTCTTAGTGACATTTCACTGATGTAAGAAGAATTTTAATGCCATCTGTCTTAAAAGGACTTCTTTATTTCAAAATTCAAAGTACTATAAACAGAGAATTGGCAGAAACCTGTCATCTGGTCCAGCCTTCCTCCTTCAAGCAGATGAATGATTTAATTATCCACTAGGGAAAACTTTTGCCCCTTTCATGTCTATTTGACTTGACTAGTCAAGAAATCATTCCTTATAGAAATTATACCTCAATATCTCTTTAATTAAATCCTCTTCTGCTGACTTGGACATCCATAAATATAAAGAATAACCATCATGACACTTGTGAAAACATTTATATACTTATAAATTTAAATTTTTTCTTTAGCTAAAATTCCCAAATCTGTTTACTTTTATGTCTGGGGCCTATTTACATAGAACATATTAGAATCACTTTGATTATGTAAGCTACATAAATTGAACTCCAAATTAAAAGCTTTAAAGAGTAATTAACATTACAAAAAGCCAAATAGTGGCTTTGACAAACATTAGACTCAGATTGTGATGGATTGTGTTATTGGTTCACAATTTTTTTGTTCTCTTCCACCCTGGCAACACTTCCGATAGGCAGATTGTATTTCCCCACTGCAGTGACTCTGAGCTTGATTGTGTGACTTCCTTTGGCCAATGGAATTCAAGTGGACATGACAAATGTCATATCAGAGCAGAAGCTTTAAAGGACTTGCATAATTTACCTTTGTTCCCCTTTTCCCTTGAGCTCTGGTGCCCAGCCGTGAGAAGAGCGTGTCCCTGGGAGTGGCTGCTCCTTGACTTTTCTCCAAGAATGCAGAGACCTGTCTAGCCAGTAGAACCTAAATGAATTCAATAAGCCCAGCCCTGCCCATCAGAGCCACAGCAAAACCACAACCCTCACATCATGAGAGCAAGAAATTATTGTTTCTGTAGGCCACTGAAATTTGGGAGGTTATTTGTTACTGCAGCAAAAGCTGACTAATACACCCATGATGATAATTATAGAGAAATGCTTTCTACTTCATCAACAACAAAAAAAAACTAATGGACTCATATACAAGATTGTGTACGGGTGGGGGTTTGTTTGCTTTTCTAAAAGGCATGTTGTTAGAAGTGTAATGGCCAATAAAGCATAACTCTTATTGTTAACTAATTAACTATTCATTCTCTCATTGCACAAAGCTTTATTATATGCCTTCTATTTATCAGACACTGTGTAAAAATGTGTACATTTTTGCCAATTGGCTTAAGTTCCCCTGGAGGAAATTTTTCCCAGCCAACAACTTTGATAGGTGAAACTAAAGGAAAATGGTAAATTTTAGCTCACAGTTTCATTTGATAGCTGCTTATAAGCCTTAGTCTAATGAAGCATTTCTCCAAAGATCTTACACACTTTAGAGAAATTATCTCATTTACCATTATAGTACCATTACAAGTCAATGAGAAATGTAAAATCAAAATATTAGGGGACATTCAAGATCCAGAAGCTGTTCTAGAAACAATTACTTTCATTCACCCCTTCAATATACAATATTAGTAGGCAGGATGGCAGGCACAAGGGGATGCAATGAGGATTAAGGCATGATCTCTGCTTTTAATAAAATCTAGTGGGACAGATAAGTAAGCAAGGAATTACAATACAATGTGATAAATGCTCTAAAATAAAGCTCTGGCCCTGACAGCATGAAAGAACACAGGAGGAATTTCTAATTCAGCTAAGAAGTCACGAAAGGCTACCCTAAAAATCAACCCAAATGCTACCCTCTTTCCGTCACAAACCCCGTCCAGTTACCCAATCCTGTCAAGTTTATCTTCAAAAGAGCTCATGAATCTGTCTCCATACCCAATGCCACTGCCTTAGCTCAGCAACTTACCATGACTTCCTTGGAATCTTCTGTAACAACTCACTAAGGAGTCTTACCATCATACAAGACATGGAAGGAGGTAGGACTTCACTCTCCCAGACAGGGCTTGGATATGTGACGGTTAGGAAATCCCTATCTCTGATCCTGGGAACCTCCCCCAACCATGATATTATTTTTAAACATAAAAATTAATTCATATAAAGCACCAAACACAGCGCCTAGCATCCAGTAAGAAATTAGTAAATGTTTGTGTAATCACTGAATGACTAGAGTAAAAAAAATAAATAAATAAAATTGAACACCTTGGTATTTTTTAATACAAATGAGATGGGCAGTAACAAGCATGAATACAGTGCTGATTACTCTTTTCATGTATTTCAAGACTGATCCCTGAATCATCTGCCAAACTTGATGAATATCCTACTATAAAAATAAAAGTTAAATTAAAAAATACTTTGCTTAACATACTCAAATGAGAAAAAAAGGTATATGTTATCAAGATTATAATTTGCCTTTAATGTGCAATGAATTGAATTATGTAACTGAAAAATTCGTATGTTGAAGCCCTAACCTTTAATGTGATAGTATTTGGAGATGGGGTCTTGGGAGATAACTAAGTTTAGATGAGGTCTTGAGGGTGGGGCCCTCGTGATGGGATTAGTGCCCTTTTAGAAAGAGAGACACCAGAGAGGTGTTGCTTTCTCTTTCTCTCTCTCTCTCTCTCTCTCTCTCTCTCTCTCTCTCTCTCTCTCTCTCTCTCTCTCTCTCTCTCTNTCTCTCTCTCTCTCTCTCTCTCTGCCTTGTGAGGACACAGCAAGAAGGCAAATCAGGAAGACAGTGCTTATCAGAGCTGAACTCACCATGCTGAATCCTGATTTCAGACTTCCAGACTCCAGAACTGTGAAAAATAAATTTGTATTGTTTAAGCCACTCAGTCTACAGTATTTTTGTTATGACAGCCCAAGCTAACAAATATACTACCTCAGCATGGCTTATAGTTGGCTGAGAGCTAGATTACGTTTTCAAGGGAGTTGGCAAAATGGGGGAAGATGGTCAAAAGGTACAAACTTCCAGGCATAAAATAAGTAAATCATGAAGAAATAATGTCCTGCATGGTGACTATAGTTAGTAATAATGTTATAATTACATAATGTTATATGTCAATTATATCTCAATAAAAAATTGAAAAAGGTTTTCTGCCACTGAAATAGTTAATTAAGAACTAGATCAAGAAAAATGTTCTTCTTGACTAATAAAAATAGTGACAAAAAAAGATTTTTTTTAATTCCTTGTAGTAAGTTCTTGTACTTTTTACACCGAAACTCTGACTCATTAATTAGTATCAATTTTGAACTTCAAAGGAAAGTACATTTCTAACTTGCTTGGCGAGAATTACAATTATGTTCACTAACAAATTAAAGGATCATCTTCCTCTTAATATACACAAAAGCAAATAAAAATTTAATCATTTTAAAAATTAATATCAGATTATGTCATTTAGGAGCAACTGATCAAAGGTAATTCTAGGTATTTTAAAAAACTAGAGTTCGAGTAGGTTGATTAAAATTCTGTGTGAACCTAAAAAAAAGGCTGGAGAAGGAAGGGGCTGGAATATACCTAAAGCTGAAAGCTATTTTAGGGGGAGGGAAAGACATTAACTCTAAAAATTATGCAAAATAAAGGTAATATTTCCTTTAACTCTGGTTATAGGAAACAGAGAGCCACTCAAGTAGTTCTTTCAAGGAAAGGAAACTCATAATGATGTTTGCCATATGCAGGAACCCAGGAAGAGTTGAACCAACCAGCTTCAAAAACTCTGAAATCATATCCCTCAATGTGATGGAGGAGGCAGGGCCTTTGGGAGGTGATTAGGTCCTGAGGGTAGAGCACTAATGAATAGGATGAGTGCCCTTATACAAGAGACCCCAGAAAGCTCCCTCAATCCTTCCACCATGTGAGGGAACAGCAAGAAGGTGCTGTCTATGAACCAAATCTGCTTACACCTTGACCTTGAACTTCCCAGCCTCCAGAACTATGAGAAACAAATTTATGTTGTTAAATGCTACCCAAGCTATGGTATTTCAGTTATAGCAGCCTAATCGGAAAAAGACATTTGTCATTAGAATACTTCAGCTGATCTCCACATGTCTGCTTCTCTCAGTCACTACCAGCTTGCTTATTATCACCCTCATCTGTTTATCTTAAGTGCTTTCCACAGATAGGCTTCTGCTTACTCATAAGGTCTTCCTTATAAATTTGGCTGGCCATGGCCACATATGGCCCCTAATGCTTCACTTAGCATATTTTCATCTTCACCTCCCACAGATAACAGCCTTACTCTTTCCCTATTTCCAGTTCAGAAAAACGTGCTGATCAGCTTCGCTCATCTTTTCACATCTGGGTCACTGGTCCACCTATTGGTTGTCCCAATGTCAGGTCTAAGTACCTCTCAGGGAAATGAGAAAGGAACCTAGCCAAGATCACGGACACAGGGATCTGCTCTTCATCACAGGCTGTGGTCATGGTAGGCATTTGATGGCCTGACCCATCGAGAACACTACAGGAAGCGTAAGAACAAAAACGAGGGAAGGGCTGGGCTAATTTTTTTTTAAATCTGGGTAGCATTATAGACCAAAATCTAACCACAAATAAGATGTAGCTGCAGGGTTTTGTTTTGTTTTTTCCTTTGAAATTAAATCAAAAATAAGTTAGCAGAAGTGTATATATTCTTGTCTTTTCCCATTTCTAAGAAGCAAAAGTAAATGAGAACAAAAAAATCATAATGGCCTCCAAAGACAGCTCTGAGCCCCTAGCAACTGGAAAACGGCAGGTTCTGAGCTGCCATTTGAAGATCTATACATGTGCCTTCCAACAGGAATATAATGCAAGCTGCAAATGTGTGCCGCACCTGCCATTTCAAATTTTCTAGTAGCTACATTTTTAAAAGTAATATGAGACAAGTGAGAGATATTTTAGTTATATATTTTATTTAACCTAATTTACCCAAAATATTATTATTGCAATGAGATCGATATTTTTAAAATTAATAAGATAGTTTACATTTCTCTTTTTTTCATATTAAGACCTCGAAATCCTCAAAATCCAGTGTGTGTTTTATGTTTACTGCGTCTCTTAATGTGGATGAGACACATTTCACATGTTTCATAGTCACTGGTGGTCATTGGACATCATAACACTTGTTCAGCCTAAGCCAGAAAAGAGGGTAGCATGGTCAGGGTTAGGTCAAACAACTGGGCAAGGGTTAGGTTCACTTGGCAGGGCTCCAGGCAGAAGTGATTACACTGGGGCCATTCACCAGGGGTGGCACCTCTCATCAACACCAAAACTGCTGATATTCATTAATATGAGTTGGGTTTTGCTTGTTTTGTTTTATATGCCACATATGAGTGAAATCATACAGTTTTTGTCCTTTTCCGTCTGACTTACTTCACTTAGCATAATACTCTCAAGATCCATCTATGTTGTGGCAAACTGATACAGACAACAGAATGGTGGTTACCAGAGGGGAAAGGGGATGGGAAGAGGGTAAAGTGGATAAAGGGAGCCAAACATAGGGCGATGCATGGAAACCAGACTTTGAGTGGTGAGCACGCAACAGAGTCCACAGGTGTTGCATTATAATGTTATCCACCTGAAAATTATATAATGTTATTAAGCAATGTTACCTCCAATACATTTAATTCAAAAATTAATAATAACAACTCCTGATACACTCACCTCCAGCATGGCCGTCAGAACCTGGGGCTGAGATGCCTGGAAAAGGACGTGATGGCAGGTGCAGATGAATGGGTCACCACGGGAGACAGGGAAGAAGGAGGCAGAAGATGGAGAAGGAAGAAAGTGAAGAAGGGAAGGAAGGAAAGGTGGGAGAAAAGAGAGAAACGGAAGAGGCAAGTGCAGCAACCACAGTGCAAGAGGGAGTTGGAACAGCACCCGAAGGGGCACCGTTATGTGTGGAAGGGAGCTGGTAAGCAGGAACCTCGGGGCCTGCCCTACACGGACTAGAGAGGAGAACAAGGGGAAGGGCCACCAAACTCAGGGAGGCTCCACCGGCGCGGAGCCAGAGGCTGAGGTCAGCCAGGCCCAGAAACGCAGTTCATAAAAATCATGTGCCTGGAAAAATCAACAGAGCAGCATCAAGGACAAATGCCGTTTCTGTAGTTGACAAAAGGAAAATACGTTTTGTTTTCTATCAACACACTAATTCAATTCATTAATCTATGTGTTCTCCTGGTAGTGAGTTTCATGTGAAGGCCTCACAGAAGGAGGAAATCTTTGCTGGGCAGCTTTTTTTCAAGAGTCTAGAAGAGAAGACCTGCCCCCAACGAAAACTGAGCTAGTAGTTCAACTGACCAACATTCTTTTCATTTTTCCTTGGCCATAATTATCATTTTTCAGTGGGCTATGGGTTCAAGCTCGTCAGAAGATGTTTTCCTATTTCGAGGATGGCAGCAAGAAATGTCTCGTGGCAAAACGATATCAGAAGCATACTAATGCACTGGCTCGTTGCTCAGCAAAGGGGTCTGAGATCCCACCGAAAGAGCTGGAAGCCTCATTTACGATGACTCGTCCACCAAGGCAGTGTGGCATCTGCTTCTTACCATTTTACAGACATGCGCTGTGCCTATTGTGCAGTAGGTTCCAGAGCAGGTGAGTTTTCTTGGGCATGAGTAACATAAATGAAGTAAATGGAACTGACTACATGGAGACGGATGGAGAAAAGAGCCTTCATTATAAAAGAAAAGAAACCTGAGCCCCTGCTGCTGCTGCTACAGCAGCTCCATCCAACAAAAATAGGTATTAAAGCTCAAATAAAACAAAACAGAGATGTAATGTCATGGAATACTGCTTTAAAATTAAAGTGGAAAGGTAAAACATGTTAAAGAGCATTTAATGACATGAAATGATGTTGCTGATATTTTGTTACTTAAAAAAAAAGCAGGTTATAAAAACATGTTCACTATTATCTCATTTTTGTTCATTTATGTAAGTAAATGTGCTCAGAAAATGTTAAACTGGTGTCCACTAAAATGTCAACAGAGGTGGGATTACACTTGGTTTATATTTTCCTTTCTATCCGTATTTTTCAAATTTTCCACAATAAACATTATTTTCATAAGAAAGCTCTTCTATAAAGCACACGGGTGCGTTCTTTCTGAGATTGTTGGCTAACATTATCCCCCTCCACCTTCTCCACCCCACCCAGGCTCCATCTGACTCAACAATAGCCATTAACAGTGGCAGCTCTACTCGTCACTCAAATGGCCTCTCATTTGCTCCCTTAGAAAGGTGGAACCAAGAGGAAGTAATGACCAGTTTTCAGGACAGATTTTAGGGCGTGGGTTTTTCTTTTGTTTCAGTAACATTTTGAAGAATGTGCCCGGTAACACCCCAGCTCTTTACCCCACAGCCCTTGTTCCAGCTTCTAGCAAGAGACCAAGGGTGTGGAGAGGTCACCTCTCCCAGAGACTGCTGAGACCCGCTGGGCAAAAACTGATGGGGAGAAATACAGGTCGCAGGCTCTCCTGGGACTCCTGGTGGTCAGAGAATGGAGGAGGGCGGGCTCCTCACAGCTCACCACCAAGCTAAGCACATAGAATTTCAACGTTTTCTGCTTCATTTTCCTCAGACCCTACAACACATACATGGCCTTCATAAAATTCCAGCAGTACATGCAATACATTTTGCTATTTGGAAAATTCTCATGTCTGACCTTTGTAGACCTTCCATTTTGTCTTTCTTTTACTTTTCAACGTTTCAGCTGAAAATGGAAAATTTAATTATATTCCTGCTGCTGCTTGAATTCCCAGGGAAGCTCACGAAAGGCGTCAGATTTGGTCTACAGTGGCTTCAATTTCTGGTGAGAGGACAGTGGTTTTGTTACTTCCCATTTTCATCCTTCTAAATTCCTATCATTTAATAAAACAGCAAGCCCAAAGTAACTTTTAAATTTTAAAACTTCAGGTAAAATTAGTGCACACTTTTTTTTTTTAAGATTTTTTTTTTATTGGGGAATTGGGGGAGGGGAACAGCGTTGGAGAATTGGGGAAGGGGAACAGACAAGTTGCTGTCATTTTGTTCTTCAGTCTAGTTGTGGAGACCATTGCTTCACTGGCCCATGTTGGTATTATCATTGTGCTCTTCTGGGGTGAGGCAGATAGGTTGCCGGCCTCTGGACAGCAGCTCACGATGGCTCTTGGCAGTTCACACCAGCTGCCAGCCACTCACGGTAGCTCATGGCAGCCCACTGCAGCAGGGGCTGCAGCCTATGCCATTGCCAGCAACTCACAGCAGCCCAGCTCCAGGTGGAGCTGTTGTTCACCATCTTAGCTGTAGAGGGCAGTGTCACTGGCCCCCATGTGGGATCCGAACCAGGGCCCTGCTGCTCAGAGCTGGTGTCCCCAGCCAGCTTTTAACCAACGCTCCACTCGGCCAGCCCTAGTGCACACTTTTAAAACTAAAAAAAAAAAAAGTGTCTTTATGCATAGATAGATATTAAATATATCTTGAATATAAAAATATAAAAGCAGATAAAACAAAATACATATTGATTCCCTTTTTAAAATTGTTTGATAGATAGATAAAACAATTTATATATGTGTGTATATATATACACACACACACACACATATATATATATATATATATATATATATATATATATATATCTAAAAGTATCTTTATCAAAGTGTTGACAATGGTGGGATTTTTTTCATCCCTCTAGCTCTCTCTCACACACACATCCTTGATGATGTATTTTCTAATCCTTCT
>NW_017731784.1:493290-521549 GCF_001890085.2 Hipposideros armiger
GCTCCAGGTTGAGCTGTTGTTCAGCATCTTAGCTGTGGAGGGCAGTGTCACTGGCCCTCATATGTGGGATCCGAACCAGGGCCCTCTGGCATCCCAAGCGAGTTCTTAACCATCGCGCCACTCGGCCGGCCCATGAAGTTGAGACTTTTGATATGGTTTGATTACTATCTACCATATTTGTAACTGTTTTCTATTCATTGCTTTGTTCTTAGTTCCTTTTTGTCTTCCACTCTTTTCTGCTTTCTCTTTTGAACATTTTTGTATGATTCCTTTGTTTCTCCTCTCTTAGAATATCAATTACACTTCATTTTAAACTTATTTTAGTGGTTACCCTTGAATTTGCATCATACATTTACAACTAATCCAAGCCGTCTTTTGAATAACATTTTCAAATAACACTTCATGAACAGTACAAACAGCTTAAAACAGTACCCCGAATTCTTCTCTCCTGCCCCTTAAAATATTGCCATCATTCATTTTACTTATCCATAAGCTACGCTCACCGAATACACAGTTGCTATTATTATTTTGAACAATAAGAAAATAAGTATTTTATTTTACCTTCATTTATTCATTCTCTAACACCCTTCCTTTTTTAATGGAGATTTGAGTTTCTGACATATTATTTTCCTTCTCGTTAAAGAACTTCTCTTTACATTTCTTGCAAGGCAGTTCCACTGGCAATAATTCTCTCAATCTCTATCTGTGAAAGTCTTTATTTCTCCCTCACTTTTCAAAGATATTTTCACTGGATTCAGAATATTAGGTTGGTGGGGTTTTTGTTTTTTTCAATAGTTTAAATATTTCACTCCAGTCTCTTCCTTCTTGCATGGTTTCTGAAGAGTAGTCCAATGTGATTCTTCTCTTTGTTCCTCTATAGGTCAGATGGGTTTTTTGTTTGTTTGTTTTCTTTTTTCCCCTCTGGTTTCTTTCAAGATTTCTCTTTGTTTTTAATTTTCTACAATTTAAATATGACATGTCTGGGTGCAATTTTTTTGGTATTTATCCTACGTGGTATTCTATGAGCTTCCTAGATTTGTGGTTTAGTGTCTCACATTAATTTGGAGAAATGCTAAGTCATTATTGCTTCAAATATTGCTTCCGTTCCATTCTCTTTTTCTTCTCCTATTGGTATTCCCATGACACATCGGTTATACCTTTTGTAGTTATCCCAGAGTTCTTAGATGTTTTGCTTTATCTTTTTCATTCTTTCTTCTATTTGTATTTTCGTTTTACAAAATTCTATTGACATTTCTTCAAGCTCACTGATTCTTTCTTCAGCCATGCTGTCTATTGAGTTCCTCAAAGGCATTCTTCATTTCTGTTACAATATTTTTTATTTCTAGCACTTACTTTTGATTCAGTCTTAGTCTTCATCTTTCTGCTTACATTGCCCTTTCGTTTTTGCAAGTTTTCCACTTTTTCCATTAGAGGCTTTAGCATATTAATCATAATTGTTTTAAATTCCCAGTTTAATTATTCCAACATCTCTGCCATATCTGAGTCCAATTCTGAAGCTTAATCTGTCTCTTTAAACTATGCTTTTTGTCTTTTAGTATGCTTGTAATTTTTTGTTGAAAGTGGGACATGAAGTACTGGAAAAAAGGACTTGAGGTAAAATAGGCTTTATTGTGAGTTTTGTTTGTTTGTTTGTTTATGTGGCTAGGGGCTAGGTTTTTACTCTTTGCTGTAGCTATACATGTCAGAGGCTGAAATTTCCCCCAGTATCCTATTTTTGTCTTCCCTGATGTCTTTTGGGCATCTTAAATAAGATCTGAGAGGTATAGTTCTTTCAGTAGTATTTCCTTGTTATTATACAAAAGTCCTACCGATGTGTTAATAAGGTATGGGCAAGGGGAGGTATTCTAGGGTCCTAAGACTAGGCCTCAGTCTTTGAGTGAGACTGTCTCCCTTAGCTGTGACTTTCACAAGTGCTTCTTATATACTCCCCCACCTTCTCTTAGGTGAGACTGGAAGTCTAGAGTAAGATGGAATTGGGTTTTTCTCTTTTCCCAAGGCAATTAGGCTCTGGTAAAACAGCTTCTCCTGAGGTCAGGCCTTATTAAGAAGAACAATGGAATTGTAATAGATAAGTATGATATCGGGGGTGGGAGGGCAGTGGATGGGGGGACGGGGGTTGTTACTTTGTGAGGGGTGTAAAGGATAACTATTGCGTTGTTCTGTACACCTGAAACTAATAATAAAAGAAAAAAAAGAAAGAAAGTGCTGAAAGAAAAAAGAAAAAGAAAAAAAGAAGAACAGAATGCTGTGAGCTTATTGCAAAATGGCTCCTTTTTCACACCCCTACCAGAAGCATGAGGGGATTTTTTTCTGATCTCCACTGTAAGAACCTGGTAGGGCTCCTGGAGGTAAAACTCACCAAAGTGTAGGGGGCTCCTAAGACTAGGTCCCAGTGGAGCTTCTAACTCTCAACTTTGTCTCCACTGAACATCCAGCAATTCTTCAACTACAGCTTAGGTTTTCAAATCCCAGCACTGGTTCCCATCAATATCTCCGTCAGGTGGGCTTCTGGTATGTTGTGATTGTCTGTATCTGCCTATCTGTCTCTCCCATTCTGGGAGCAGTTGTTCTCCTTGTGACTTCATTTCTCTAATGGATCTAAGAAGAGTTGTTGATTTTAGTTTGTTCAGCTTTTTTTCTTGTTGTATGGACAGGAATGGTGACTTTTAAGCTCCTTACATGCCTAACTGGAAACTGGAAGTTGTGATATAAGACTGTCTATAGCTTCTCTTCTCTTTCCTCATAACTGATAGCACATATGTCATCTGAAACTCTAAGGAAATCCAAGTTCCAGCATCATTGTGATAAGTTTGATATAAAAACAATTGTCATTTCTAGCTAAGACTTGTCACATTTGGGAATTTGTATTCCTTATACAATTTACAAATCTTATCTATTTCTTAAAGGTTAACCTATGTTATAATAGCAATATGTATAAAACATAATAATTGCAAAATGTTTATGAAATTAAAACGTGATGGATGGATATGTAATGATTTCTTAATTGTTGGTTTGAGTGGAGAAATAACATAGAAGCTCAAAGTGACAATTTTAGAGGAACTTTTTGGCTATATTTTGGACCTGTATTTTAATAGGACATGGAAGATTTCTCTGAAGATTTAGAACATTTCATTAAAATTTTTGAAAATATACTGTAAAGACAACTGTAATGGATTGAATAGTGGCTCCCAAAAAGACATGTACTAATCCCCAACATCTGTGAATGTTACCTTATTTGTTAAAAGGACCTTTTCAGGTGAAATTAAGGATCATGAGATGAGGAGATGATCTTGGATTATCTGGGTTGGCCTTAAATCAAATGACAATTGTCCCAATAAGAGAAAGGCAGAGGAAGAGTTGAGACAAGCAGAAGAGGGAAAGACACAAATATGGGGAAGAGGAAATGTGACCAGGGAGGCAGACACTGGAGTAATGCAGCCACAGGCCAAGGAATGCTGACAGACACCAGAAGCTGGAAGAGGTTAAAAAAAAAAAAAGGAGATTCTCCCCTTGAGCCTCCAGAGGGAGTACACCTCTGCTGACACCTTGATTTCAGACTTCTGCACTATACAACTGTGAGAGAACAAATTTCTGCTATTTGAAGCCACTATGTTTGTGGTAATTTGTTAAGGCAGCCCTAAGAAACTAGTCTAACAATTTAGAAGGGTTTTCTTAATTGTCCATTTTTTCTCACTCTGTTCAGAACTCTTCCCTACATCACACCTTCTCACCTATGACCAATGCAGAATAACAACTTAAATCGAGTTATCCTTTTTAAATTTTCCAAAGTTCCAGATATCATCCTAGGATTGAGGTGTTTGGAATAGGGACAAAAAGGAGGCAATCTTCCCTACTAAATTATAAACTTTTTGAGTGATGGGATATTGTGAATAATTCCTCTTGCTGCCCCAGCAGAAAGCTTGGCCCAAATTCAATATTTGATTATTAATTGAAAAGACAACAAAAGGATCCTGAATCTGGTACTCTCTCTGATAAGATAATAAGAATCTGGAAAGCAGGATCATCCAAAGCTAATCTGAAGTACAGATGATCCATTTGTTTATTATATGAAGTAGATTATACAATGTAATTAATCTCTTAATGAAATTTGGGTGTCATAATCTGCTTATACCAAACATTTGAAGGATCATTAAGAACAATAGATCTAGGGGTCCAAACTGTTACTGATATTGAAACGCACTCATAAAACATAGAATAACTATTATGATGCTTATATAACAAAATAAAATGCTAAGTTGATTAGCAAGTAAATAAAGCTATGTAATAGATGTGTCCTTTCTGTTAACCAGCTATATTTTAGTGTTTGAGGGAAGTGATATCTGAATGCCTCCAAATTATTTTCTCAGAAGTCAACTTTGTTCTTTCTCTGAGGACTGGGGAAAGGTACGTTTCCAGCAAGGAACTGGGCACTACCCTCTGATAATTTTTTTCCTTCATACTTGTTCCACCCTTTATAACTGATAATGTCTTCAAGTATTTTCTGTTGATAGAGAAACTGAAAAGCTACTTAGAATAGAGGGGTGTAGTTTTAAATATGTTCAGGTTTGGTTCAGGCGCATCCACAGGTATTCCTACACAATTTTCCAATTTCCCACCTGGGGCCCCGCCCCAAGCACTCCTAAATCTAGCAGAGCATTAGATAACGCTCCTAGAATGCTGATGCTATGCCAGGCTCTAACCTAAGCACTTCACATATATTGGCTAATTTACTTCTCACAAGAACATTAGTATTATGATAACTCACTTTACAGAGGAGGAAAATCAGGCACATGGATGGTAAGTAACTTGCCCCAAAGCACACAACTAATAAACAACCTGGATTTAAATCCAGGCCATCTGCCTTTTGAGTTTGGATTCTTTTTTATTTAATTTATTTTCCAATTATAGTTGGCATACAATATTATATTAGTTTCAGGTGTGCAACATAATGATTCGACATTTATATAACTTATGAAGTGATCACCTCTGGAGTTTGATTTCTTATCCACTGTCAATAATGGGGTGAGCTGAAACTTCTTTATAGAACCTGAATACCAGGTTAGGAAATCAGAGTCAAGACTTTTCCCATCACTGAAAGCTTTTATCTTAGGAATGTCCTACCTATTGCCAGGATAATACCTGACATTACCGATGGGACATTTTGTTATTGTTATCTTGACAGGTAGGAGAGGCCTATCCAGCAAGAAAAGTATGAGCTGCTGGCTTCTGTAATCCCATTATGTAATTATTTGACCATATGCCCAAAGCCTTTAACAATAGATACTTTTTAAAAATACTATTGTTTTTAGCTGCAGGCAGTCTATGCAGTGAGTCATTCTTATCGGAAAAACAAATCCCACCAACTTCATGATCCTTTTCCCAGCCCCTCCCTTTGTAGGCCCCACAAGCTTTCACACAAAACATTTGATGACAGAAAACTTCCCCAACTCGTAAAACAGGAAATTGGGCAGGAGATCTGGGGGCTGTGGAAGGCACTGAAAGAATGACAGCCGAAGTCTGTAAAGCCAAGTCTTTAGAATTGCTCTTTTATAGGCTTAGCAGGAGTATTGTAGGGAAGAGTTATTGATTGTCCTTCTCAAAGGGGCCCCAAGGTTTTTGTTTTTTTAATGACTTATGCAGTAGAGGGTGTCTTATGGGCAATTCATCACTCCCATGAAGAAATCTACTTCTGAATAGATGAATACTTCTAGGTAACAGTTTCTAGGCACTTCATTCATTCAGTCCTCCAATTCAACAAAGGTGCATGTTTTACAATGCCAGTTGTTTTGGTAAGTACCAGGAATAAAAAGTGATACAACAGAATTCGACCTCAAGGTGCTCACAGTCTAAACACAATGAAACAGATAAAATATACAGACATCCTCAATAACGATGACATGCTATGCAAGCCCCCTAGAGGGCCTGCCTTTGAAGGCACACCTTACTCCAGAGATGGAAAATCTCCCCCATTGCCTTAAAGTTGAGTTTTCAAGGACAAGAAGTTTGCTAGACAGTCAAGAGGGGACAGGGCATTCTAGACAGAAGGAAGAGCATGTGCAAATGTCCTGAGGAGGCACCCAAGCTCTCAGGAGGCAGCAAGCCAGACACTCCCAGTGTGAGGGCGGGGTCAACTGGGGAAAAGGAGCCAGGCCAGAAATATGGGGGGATGCAGTCGGTCAGCACCTGGAGAGCTGGAGACTGCAGCAGCGTAGGGATTCACGGAAGTCAGAGATGTAAGCAAACACAGCCAGTAGCCAGACATGGACAGAAAGCTGATTATTGATGACTGCCAAGAATTCAGGACTTCAGAGCCATAAGCCTAACATGGCTCAGGCCAGCAGGGGCATATCCAGTAATGCACTGGGAAAACTTCTTTATCCATCTCCACTATAATCTCCCTTAGCCCTCTCCTGGACACCCGAACATGCAATCCAAGTTTGAAGAAGGGATGAACTTGCTGTGCAAACACTGTTTTCAGCCAAGTCCTACAGAGTTCTTTCCAACCAGATTGTTTGTCCAAAGCCCTTCTATAAAAATTCTAGAACAGCCACTGAGAACCAGAAGGACAAAAGGAGAAAAAAAGGTGGAATCCATGACCTAAGTCTGAATAATAATTGATAATAATTATAGCCAGTAGTGACTGAGGCTTACTCAAGCATGGTATCAAACATTTTCCTTGCATATGTCCTTGGATCTTTATGTGATCATGTAAGGAAGTCCACATGGGCTGTCACTTACACTGTAGCACTATTTATTTGGTGTCACAGAGATTTCTTCAGTTTGAAAATTTAAAAACAAAACAACTTTTTACATGCATATTACTTTTAAATGCTCCATATTCAAAGATAAAATGTTAAGCTATTATATTTCTCCCCATTGAATAATGTAGCTTCTTGAAACTAAAATGTATTCTTAAATATCTAAATCCTACAGTTACAAGAAATACTGTCAAATCTAGCAACTTTTTTTAATAGAAAAGTTATTGAAGCAAGTGAGCTTTCATACCAACCGCAAGACATGTCAACTATTTTACAACAAATTATCAAATCATACATACTTTGATTTTTACTAATTTGGAGCTAATTACTAATTTTTGTTATTTCATGTTCAATAATTTGATTTGTATGACTTTACAGAATGAGCTTGGAATCATTGTTCTTATTAGAGAAATAAAGTATACTAACTTAAATGTTTCCTTAAGGGGCGGGCACTTTTTCTAAGTCTCACAAGCCATTCCACAGTGCAGCAGCAACCTGAAAAGCCAAGAATGGAGAGAGAGGCAAGGGCTGTGTCCATCCTTTGAGGCCACATCAAGCCTCTCCTGAGGTCTATCATTGCACAATTCAGTGACATGAGCCAATAAATTCCCTTTTTTGCATAAGCTACTTTTGTTGGAGTTTTCAATCACTAGCTACCAAAAGGATCCTAACTGTTACAGAGCGACATGGTCAGAGCTGCAAAATCCACTTCAGGGAAATCGGACAGGAAGCTAATGACATAGTCCAAGAAAAAGAATGGGGTGGGTCTCATAAGGCAGCACAATGGGGATGGACTCAACAGGTGGTCAACAGCTAGACTGATATATGGGATCTGGACAGACAAATGAGATATAAGTGAAGAGGCAAAGGGAGTAATCTAAACTGACTCCCATTTCTAAGCACCTTTTAGAATTTCATAAATTATTAACTGATAAAATTAGAAACTTCCTATGCCTGGCTCACTCTCTTTTTTCCTATTAGGATTATTGTCAAATTACCCCAGTCACTCTAGGAGTGACAGGTAGACATAATTATCCTTATGAAAAGAAGATCTTCTAATGTTTTTTTGGAGAGACATCACACTCAGTAAAATTAAACCACAAGGAAGAAAAGCAGATGATAATAAAGGTGGAAATATACCCAGTTCAACTTGAGTGACAGCCTTAACATTAATCCTATTTAGGATGTTTTATAAACACATAAATATCCAAGTCATCAGGGTGATGTTTGGCATAAAAATCACAATGTATCCAAATATACAATATATTCAAGTAATTAAATCAAATATCTATCACTTTATTCCCTCTGAACCTATTCCATCCATTAACCTGCCAGGCCACTTCAAACGTGAGACAGGTGCTTTCAGTGACTAGCTAATTACCAGATGTCAGCCATTTCATTGCATAACTATAATTCCAAGAGTTGAAAAACAAACTCATCTTCACTGCTTTTATTGCATGTAACCACATACCATGCTCCTATTATACTATCACTAGAGTTTAAAATAAACATTGACTTTATTCTGACACTATTGATGCTGGCAACAACTCTTTAAGAGGTGTGATCAAACAATATGGTGAATGTTTAAATAAAAAAATTTATTACAATAAAAGACACATTGCGATTAATCCCCCTCAAAATATTCCCCCTCGCTTTGAACACACTTATCCCATCATCCTTGCCACTTTCTGAAGCAGTTCTGAAAATCCTCTTTCCTGAGTGTCTTTAGTTGCACTGTCATGGCTGTCTGGATGTCCTGAATCAATTCAAAACATTTACCTTCCATGGTCATTTTGACTTTGGGGAAGAGCCAGAAGTCACACAGTGCCAGAGCCAGTGAATAAGGTGGATGAGGACACACCGTAATGTTTTGGGTTTTTTGACAGAAATTGCCATACCAGAAGCAATGTGCGACACAGGGCATTGTCATGATGGAGGATGAAACCGTTTTCCCATTTCATATTAATGTGTTGTCCGTGATCCATGATTTACGGCACACTTTAAAACACACCTTCTCTCAACCGTAACTCACACCCAAATAACTGCACCCAACAAGTTGAAGCTTGTCACACACACTGTTACTAAGGTTCATTGTGCTGCTTCCTGTATTAAAGATCCCTGCCTTTCCATCAGATGGTCCTCAGAAGCAGCATTCACCATATTTTGTAATCACAATGGAAAGGCTCCATCTTAAACATTACTTCCAGTATGGCAATTTCTGTCAAATAAAAATATTATGGGGTGTCCTCATCCACCTTATTCACCAGACCTGGCATCATGTAGCTTCTGGCTCTTTCCCAAAGTCAAAATGACTATAAAAGGTAAACGTTTTGAATCGATTCAGGGCATCTAGGCAGCCACGACAGTGCAACTAAAGACACTCATGAAAGAGGACTTCCAGAACTGCTTCAGAAAGTGGCAAGAATGATGGGATAATTGTGTTCGAAGCAAGGGGGAGTATTTTGAGAGGAATTAATGGCAATGTGCCTTTTACTGTAATCATTTTTTTTTTTGTAGCTGAGCCATCCTGCCACCTGTTGGCAGCTCAGTGGCAGCTCAGCTCAGGCCGTGAATCAAACTGGCAACCCTGTTGCTCAGAGCTCACACTCTTGAGCGAGCTCTTAACCAACTGCACCACTCGGCTGGCCTGTAATCATTTTTTTTTTAATTTAAACACTCACCATATTTCTTGATCACGCCTCATATTTTCGGGCCTCTCTACTCTGTTAGCTTCAAGGACACAGTTTGTTTTCTGTCCTGTTCCAGGACTCTTCTTATACAAATGATTTGAAAAACAAAAATTTTAACCACTCATTGGTGTTACTTTGACCCAGTCTCATAATTGAGCATTCCATGAGTAATATAACTGAGCATTCTTTAAAAAGCTCAGGATCTTATTCTCAATTTTTTTCTTTATAATCCTACCTTTTCTTTAGTACATGCCCAAGCTTTGCTGCTAAGGAAATGCACAGCAGCATTTTCCATGAAGTGCAATTTTCTAGGATGTTATTTCATTTTCTCACATTTCCAGTTAGCAGTTATGATGGAGCTCAAACTTACAAACTAAAAGCATGATGAGGCTACATTGGCATAGATTCCTCTAAAAATAGTGACATATTTCATTTTGATCCTCAACTTGTGAAAGTTATTTCTCTTCTGGTGAATTTTCTCACATGGTTTTCTACAGCCGTGGCACCCAGCCCTGGCTGTGCATCAGAATCCCTGTGAGGTTGTTTAAACATACAGATGCCCAAGGTCCTGTTGCCAGACATCCTGACTCTGTAGCTAGCATTTGTGTATTTAAAATCTCCACAGGTAATTTTGATGGGCAGCCAGCACTGAGAACTGCTGTTCTACAATATGTTTAAGAGCTTTTCTTCTTAGGGAATGGAGTACGTATACAGATGAAGCAATTCCGAAGTTTTGGGAGCAGCAATTCAATATTGACCCACATTGTTATGGAACAGCTCAAAGGGAAAAGAGGCTATATAAGTAAGATATGGAGAACAAAGAGAAGGACCTTGTTCCACTGTAGAGTCTTACACCCCAGTCATCACACCTTTTGCCAACCTCCCCTGAACACTAACTTTTTCCCTGTGACACAGCTGTCTGCTGTCCAGATGTCCCCACGTCCTTCCACCCATTGGGATCCCCTTGTTCTCTGAGTTCCTTAACTTTAACAAGGGAAAACTCAGAGATATTTCCCATGTCTTTGGAATTTGGGGGGAATGGTAAACAGGATGGTAGAACTTTGTTCTTTGGTCTTTAAGTCCATACAGGCTGTTATATCAAAAATCCCATAGACTGGGATGTTTAAACCGCAAACATTTATTTCTCACAGCTCTGGAGGCTGAGAAGACCAAGGTCAAGGCGCTGGTAGGTTCCGCATCTAGTGAGAACCCACTTCCTGGTTCATAGACAGCCTCCACACCTCCCAAAGCCCCCACCTCCAAACACCATCACACTGGGGATTAGGCTTCAACAGATGAATTTAAAGGGGACCCAAAGATTCAGTCCATAGCGTTCTCCAAGTCCCTGCTTCCTTTGGACTCCGCCCCTGCCTGTCTGGTTTCGCCTCTGTGCATGCTGCCCCCTTTCTGTGCCACTCACCCTGCTGGATACAGCTTTGACACTCTCTCTCGCACATCACAAAGAGGGATGGTAGCAGACAGGCGTGTAGGTTTAGGGCAACAGAGGCAGATTACCAGAAGAAGAGCAGAGCTAAAATTCCCATTCAAATACTAGGAATCTTTGTTCTGAAAGTCCCTTGGCTATTCTTCCTCCGGGATCCCCTGTCCCCATTCCTCCATGTAGAGACCTTCTCACTGCCATGTTGCTTGCCCCTTTCCCATCTACACCCGTCCAGCTTCCAGCCCCAGCCCCAGGACCTGCTACTTTTCAGATGTAATAATGTAGCTCTTCCTCTGTCACTTTAGGTCACCCAGAGCCTACTCCATAATGGGCCCTCCCCCTATCATTCCCTAAAAAGCTATCAAGTTATTTGATAATCCAGAGTGACCATTCTCTCTCTCAGGAACGTTACCACACTCTCTTCAACTAATTTTTTCTGTCCATTAGGTTTGTCTCCAAACACCTTACAGAGATGGATCTGAATTAATCATTAGATTTCTAAAAATCTGCAAGCTTCTTTGAGCTATTGAAAGATTTAATAATAATAATAATAATAATAATTCCTATCAAACATCTTGAAAACCCCCCACGCCTTTACTAATTGCATATTAGAATCTCTGATTCTCTCACACCAGAGTGGTGTGCTGGGACGTTTTTGGCAACTGGATGGGGGTAAGGAAAGCATGATTTGTAGCTTTCCGAGGTATCGGGACTCCAACCAAAGCGGATTTCAAGCTCCTGATGTGGTGTTGCTGAACACCGAGGTGGTAAGGGATGGAACCATGGTTCTCAAAGGTGGGGCTCCAGCACACCCCTGGGCCAGCCCATGTCAATGACCATTAGTACAAGGGAACCAAGGCCAGGCCCCTGGCCTCAGTCAGAACCCTCTCTGAAGAGCCACCCTGGCTCCACAGCTTTCAGCGGCACCTGCAACTCCACCGCATTCCCTTTTCTGCCTCCACCTAGGCTTATATCCCTCGCTGCTCTAAGGACGCTGCCCCCTGAAGTGCTCCCCAGGCAACAGTCTGCTCAGAGCATCAGGATCTCAGCATCTGTTTCCCAGGAAACCTGATCAAAGACTACTGGCTACACCTATGGACTGGATGAGCCAGAGCTGATCGTGTAAAGTGACAGATCCCCAGCGTAATTTCACAATGGCTGTGTCTCCAGACATTTTTGCACGATAGTGTTCAAAATAGCGAATGCCCGGCAGGGCTTTGGGCATCCGCTGTTGAGTCCTAAATCCCAATCATCACACTCTTCGCCAACCTCCTCTGAACACTAACTCTTCCTTGTGATAAGCTATCTGCTGCCCAGATGTCCCCAAGTCCTTCAGCCCAGAGCAGAGACCCGCTGTGGTTGGCCAGCACACCTGGACCAATGTAGGCAGGCATTCTAGATTGTTCGGCAGCTGGCCCATTCTTTACTACTGCAGACGTTTGTTTGCCATATTAATAGAGACAAATGCTAAGGCCAAGGTGCCAAGACACAACTGGCTATTACTTCAACTATGCCTAATTCACAATAAAAGAATATAACTTAGACTTCTCCCCAGAAACAGGTCTAATCTTGACTGCATTGGGCTCTGTCTCATACTTAATTCTGTTGTGAAAAAAGCCATTTCTTGACATAGTGACCACATAAAGAGAGTGTGATCTTTATGGTTTTAGAGGCAGAATTCCAAAGACCTAATCTGAAAAGAATCTCTCCGGGGTGGGGTCCATCAGAATTTATCTCGGGGCATAACTAGCACATTTATATTCATGGATAGGAAGCAGGGGAAGATCCAGGTTTTGTGGGTCCTCAAGCTTATACAATTCTGGAGCACGTCTTTAAGGAAAAGAATACAAAATTATAAATATAAAAGCAGATGCGAACATAAATATGCATTTTCAATAAGGAAAAATTACAACAAATTTCAGAAAGTGACAAATAGCACAAACACCATAAATCTACAACGTATAATAGTATTCTTCTTAATGAACTATCTGACACATCACTCTAAGATGTTTTTCCCTACATTTTTTGGTTGCATATTTTTTGATAACATCAATTTTGTAATATTTTCACAGAGAGAATACAACGATAATTCAGTCTCCCCTCTAGCATGGTTGATCAAAGTTCGTGTTTCATTATTGACAGTTTACAAAAGTTTCTTTCAACCTCACAAATTGTTATCGGTAATGTCATGTAAGTTTTTAGGGCTATTGTCAAAGTTAATAAACCCTATCAGATTTTTTCATATAGATTTGAAAGAATATTCTACAGAGGAGCTTGTAGCTCCATGCATTTCAAACTTTTCCTTCCTCTATCTAGAGCCTTAGAACCTTGCACTGTACTCCAGTTTCCTCTCATGATTCAATGTCTATCCCTGCATTTTTATTTCATGACACCAGGTAATCAATAATGCTGACAATAAGAAAAAGTCTGTGAAGGTCACAGAGAAAAAGACTTGCACATGTACCTCACAAAGTTGTTTTAGTTGTTTTTGTTTTTTAAATATAGGATTAAATGTTAATAGATATGCACAGCATTTTATAAATGATAGCTAGTTTATTGTGTTTATAAAAGTATCATATAAATGTAAGCTATTTTTATCATTGTTATTATTTTTATGAGGTTAAAAAAAAAACCAACCTGAGAATTCTTGTTGCATTATCTGTGATCCCCTCAATCCACCCACATTCTGGAAACACATATGACAAAATAATTGGCATAAGCTTGTACAGGATAGAGTTGACTCACCTTTTTTTTGTTTGTTTGTTTGTTTGTAAAGTACATGCTAAAACATCAAAAATGTTTTCTTTAATCGTAGTGGTATCATTGGCAAATTTATACCCAGGGCAATTTAGCTTCCTAAGCATTTCTGCTCAGGCCACAGAAAACTCCCTACAGACAAGGAATGGCATATTAGAGTTAGAAGGTTTAGGAATGTGTTTATCGGAAGCATATTTGCATATTCACTTTAAAAATTCACACTGCAAGATTGGGAATAAGATTCTTGGGCATAAAGTTTCTATGTTCTTGGAGATTCTTGAATCAACTCATTTCTGAATCAACTCATTACTGTAGGTACTTTTAAAAAATCTGCATCAATTAATATGCTTCTTATTCTCTTGCAACAAGGATTCTCGATGAGGAAGAAGAATGCCCCTGTACCATTTCCTCATTACCAACAAATCTCTCTCTCCTCCAGACAGTCTCGGTGCAGCCATTAGCCAGGCCCAGATGGCCAGAAGCTCCCATATGAGAACTTCAGAAATCCTGAGCTAAGTATTTTCCCTAGAGGATCCACAATCATCTATATAAATTAGTGTAAAAAGGACTGAGAAATTGCTTTTATAAAAAAGTTCTCCAACTTGTGGACTGAAACCCCCTGGGTGTTTACCTGGGTAGAAGAATTTCTCACTTCATTTCTCTTTTAGTCTAAGAGCGGTCGGTAGATAATTTTCTATTTTTGTGGAACTGCAGCAAATGCCTTATTACTCCCTCTATAATTGAAACAGAAGAGTGGGCCTGAATGACAAAGAATAAAAGGAGAAAATAACATCAGCATTTTATATGCTAATGATGGCTTTCACAACCGATCTGAATGCAATCTGTTTCCATATTGGGAAAATAGAGTAACCCAGAAAAAATACAGATGACCCCTCGTAAAGAACATTTATTGTTCTTTTTGACTGCCCAGCATTTGGACCTCCTTCCTGAGTCTGATGGCCTGAAAACTCCATGATGGAGCCAGACACTTGCTTTTCCAGGCTTCCTTGCAGCCAATAGGCTGGCAGGTAACTTTGCCCCCATCCCAGATGCTGACCCAGATCACAAGAAACAGGACCAATGCAGCATGTTTTTTCTCCAGTATCAGTGGCAGCTTTGTTTCAGGAATAAGTCCATTGGCTCAAACTATCTATCAAGTCGGATTCCCCCCAGAAAGAAACCCTGAAGCAAAGATATGAAAACAAGTAGTTTATCTGGGCTGTGACCTCAAGAGGCAGTGGTTGGGAAGTTGGAGAACAGAAGAAAGCTAAACAGGATACCTTAGTGAACAGGTTACCCTGTGGTCACTGAAGTTCAGTCTTGCTGAGACCTGTGGGAGACAGTGCAGAACAAGCCTCAGAGTGAGAAATCTGGAACATTGATCCTCTCTTATGGGCTGAATGTGTGTGTCCCTGCTGCCAAAATTCACATGTTGAAGCCCTAACCCCCAGTATTTGAGGTAAGGAAGTAATTAAGGTTAAATAAGGTCTTGAGGGTGGGGTCCTGCTCCAATAGGACTAGTGTACGTATAAGAAGAGACACCAGGGAGCGTTCTCTCTCTCTCCCTCTCTCTCCCCCACTCCTTTTCTCCCTCTCCCCACCTCTTTCTCCCTCCCTCCCTCCCTCTCTCTCTTTCTTTCTCTCTCCCTCTCTTGCCACACACACTCTGAGAAAAGGCCACATGAGGACATAGCAAGAAGGCAGTTGTCTTCAAGTCAAGAAGAGAGCCCTCACCAAGAACTGAATCAGGTTGAACATTGATCCTGAACATCCCAGCCTCCAGAACTGTGAGAAAATAAATGTCTGTTAAACCATTCACTCTAAGGTAATTTGTTATGGCTGCCCAAGCAAACTAAGACCTCTTTCAATTCTCATTTGTCCTGAGTCATTAACGCTCCATGATACCCAGCCCCCCCGACTTGGGGTGAGTGGAACACTGCCAGAAGCAGTCCTCACATGGAGAATCACAGGGACTTTCAGAAACCATGATCACGGAAGGAGCAGTGGGCGGCAAGGGGCTCTGATGTGGCATTGACTGAGTTTGCTGCAGTGGCGGTCATGAAACGATGCCGTTTCCTGTTTTGTGGCAGTAGTAGAGGTATTTTCACCAGGCCAGCTCTGCCTCATCATTTTCATCACTTTTCCTGGCTGCCTACTTTGCACCAGGGTCTCCTGCCCTCCAATGTTTCAGAGAGCCACCTGTTAATAAATTACTATTTTACTTAAACCAGTCAGTTCCATTACTCTTGCTTGCAACTAAGAATACTCGCTGAACACTCCTAGTTAAATCTAGAAATGAAAATAGGAATTTATCAGCGTCATCTGCATCTAACTATCCAAAATTACAAAAGCAAAGGTAAATAGTTCATGACTGAAATAAGGCAAATTATTAGATGACTCTGAAGGGAAAATTTTTGCAAAATAAGATTATAATCTCTGACCCAAATATATATCAAAAGCCTTAACACTTTGTTTACCATGTGGCCCAGCATTCCTATTTATAACTAATTATTCTAAAATAATTAGACAAGAGCTCAAAGGTGAATACACAATAATTTTTTCAAATCATTGCATACAATAGCAAAAAATTAGAAACAAATCAAAAATCAAAATCAAGAAAGTATTTAAATAAATGATAAGTGGAATACATCACAACTATTAAGAGTGAAATTGCTGAAGTAGATTTTTTTAATGTGAAAAAATATTTATAATGTAAATAGAAAAACAAGTTAGAGAATAGTATATTCGTTTTTATAATAACAAAATATATAAATCCTAGAGAAAATTCTGAAAGGATATATACCAATATGTTAATCAAAGTTAAATTCGGGTTGGTAGAACAAAGATGATTTTTCTTTTTCCTTCATTTTATATATATCTATGACTGTTCTGTAATACTTACCAAAAATTTTATATAATAATACCTGCCCTTCCTAACTCATGGGGATATTATAGTGTAGGAAAGCATGACTATCATTAAAAATTTCATAAACATGCAGTTATGGAAAGCTTCCATAGAAGAAGATGTATGAGAATCTTCCAAACAATTTAACATGTAATTTAACAATGCATTAGTAGGGCTGCTATGATCAGCAGGCACAAAAATAATGCTAAGATTATGCACAATTAGCCATCAACTGTGAATCAATATGGGAATTCACTCGGTACTAAAAGTACAAACCTAAGATTGTCTTCAGCATTGGTTGCAACAAGATGTCTTGGAATACAACCAATTACAAGAGATCAAAAAGTCCTGGCCAATAAAACAGGAACTGGATAATAAAAAAAATATTAATAAAGCAGTGGCTATCACTGATATCATAATCGCTCTTAGCACTTTGAAAACCCAAGGAGACAGAATTAAACAAGTAGCTCTGGCAGAAGAATTAAAGCAAAGGTGTAAATCAAGCACTACTAAATTAAATTCTGTTGTCCTGGCAACTCTAATGCTTTCATAAATACGTTATTTGACATTCTGCAGAACTTGGAATTTATCATGCATGAGTGAAAATTCAGAAGTTATCCCTTCTATGTACTTGTCATATGGCCAAAAGATTTCTATCTGAAAAATAAGTTATAGTCATGTAGTTAGTGCCCAGGGCCTGAGAGTTACCAGCAAGGTAACAATTTCAGTTATTCCTCACTATTTCTTATTCCCTTCTGCTATCCTAACAGAACCCAGATTTGGTTTGGGTACGGACTTCTTGCACACACAGCCTGTGCTGGATGCCCCCTCCAGGTCTGCTCTTCTCGCTTCTTCACCTTACTTTGTCCCGGAAGCCTGATCTACATGGACTACATCTTGGGCATTCATGACCTGAGGCTTCCAGTTGGGTTTGGCCAATGGGGAGCCCCTGAAAGAGACCAGAGGGTCAGTAAATGGCAAGTCTGTGTTCCCTCTGGCTCCTTCCATGCAGGATGGCTGCTTTCCTCAGCCTAAGGTCATGGACTAGACAAGCAGTTCCCTCCCCACAGTCTTTCTGTACCCATGGTACCTTTGTCTCTAGGTTCTGGAAACCATTCTTCAACCCAACCCACCCTTTAGGTGTAGAGGTGCTAAGGCTCGGCTGTTACCAGCCATAGGGCACTACACTTGTTTATGGATTCCCTGCACCCATCCCATCTTTACAAATAGTCACCTTATTAAAATTTTCCTCAAATTACTGTTTCCTGCAGAATCCCTGACTGATCATGTGCCTCAGGGAAAGCTGACCCCAGCTGCAGCTCCAACATGCACCATGCTTTGTTTAAGCCAATCAGCACTTCCCATTTCATTGATTAAGGGGTGCACAGAAGATGTGTGTTTCAATAAGAGTGAATCTCAGCATTCCGGCTTGGAATTCTAGGCCTGAAGCAGCCACTCTTGCAACAGATAATGTTGACTTCGTTGACCCCAAGGAACCCAACATCTTAGTGGTTTAACTCAAGAAAAGTTTATTTCCATGTTCACATTACAGTGCACTGAGGGTCAACATGAAGTGGGAGGGTTCCTGTCCACAAAGTCATCACAGACTCAGGTTGCTTTCATCCAATGTCTCCACTATTCCCTGGAGCCCCTGGTTCTTGCTGCAGATATGGGAAGGGCAGGAGCATGGAGTAGTCCTGGAAGTTGCATACATTACGTCCACTCACATTCCATTGGCCAGAGCTCAGTCATATGACCCCAACTAACTGTAGGGGTCTGGGGAGTGTAGTCTAGCCATGTGGCAAGGAAGCAAACAAAATAGTGTGGTGAATCACTAGCCAGCCTCTACTCCACCCTTCTAGCAAGGGGTAGGTGCTTCAGTTAAGACTGCATTTGGCAGGATGTAACCAGAACTGAATTACAGTGACATAATCAAATAAGGGAATCTGGGGACAGGCAAGTCAGAGCCGCTCAAGAAACAAGGTTTGGGCCGGCCAAGTGGCGTGTTGGTTAGGAGTTGGCTTGGGACACTAACTCTGAGCAGCAGGGCCCAGGTTTGGATCCCACATGAGGGCCAGTGACACTGCCCTCTACAGCTAAGATGGTGAACAGCTCGACCTGGAGCTGGGCTGCCGTGAGTTGCGCAACGGCATAGGCTGCAGCCCCTGCTGCAGTGGGCTGCCATAAGCTACCGTATGTGGCTGGCAGCCAGCATGAGCGGCTGCCAGCAGGTGTGAGCCGTCAAGAGCCACCGTGAGCGGCTGTCCAGAGGCCAGCGAGCGACTGCCTCACCCGGGAAGAGCGCAATGATAATACCAGCATGGGCCAGTGAAGCAACGTCCTCCACAACTAGACTGAAGAACAAAAGGACATCAACTTGTCTGTTCTCCTTCCCCGATTCCCCAGCGCTGTTCCCCTCCCCCAATTCCCCAATAAAATCTTTTAAAAAAAAAAAAAGAAAAGAAAAGAAAAGAAAGAAACCAGACTTCTCCTTATTTCTCTGCAACCTTTAATTGGCTTATATTCTCCTGATTGCAAGACGGCTCTAGGGATTCTATCCACAGTCCAGGTCGGAGGTAAGGAGAAGGGCAAAGTGCAATGGACACAAGGAACATGTCTAACAAGTTTGGTCTCTTTTTTATTTTTTTTATTTTTTATTTATTTATTTATTTATTTTTTGGTGCCAAAACCCGGGAAAGAACCAGGTCCCTTTTTTAAAAAGTTTTTCTGGAAGCTTCATCTAGCACACTGCCTCTTTCATGGCCACGCTACCTTCAAGGAAGACTGGGGTAGGCTTGCCAGATAAAATACAGGATGTTCAGTTAAACATGAATTTCAGATAAATAATTTTTCGTAGAAGCATGTATGTCCCATGCTGGGCATCCTGTTTTTGTTTATTTGTTTTTGCTAAATCTGGAAAGTTTAAGCCTGGGGAGATGTATATTTTTTGATGGCCACATTGTCTTTCTGAAAAGAGTCAAGGTTCTCGTGATAAAGAAGAGGGGAAAATGGACAATGGGTATGACCCAATCCTTGCCAGGAGCACAAAAGAGAAGGTCTGTTGGGTGTGGCTTCCAGGAAAGTTTTGTCTTTCTCCTCCTGATACAAGTGGGCAGGCTTGACTTTTTCCTGAACTGTAGGTACGAGTCTTGGAGGCCCAGCAACCAAGTTGAGACCATGAGGTGGCCAGCACACGAACAGAGACCTAGAGGTCAAGGATGGAGGAGCAGAAAGATGGGAAAGCCCTGGGTCTAGAAGGGATGGTTGCACTGCTGTGCCTCCCCTAGCTCAGACTTCTTAAGACACACAACCAACTGCCAACTCTGTAAACTGTTGCTATGTGACTCATTTTTCATTTCTTTCCTCTCTCTCTTTCTCTATCTCCCCCTCCTTCTTCCTCCCCTTCCCCCTATTTTTTTTTTTCAACAGAACACATTCCCAACTGGTACATCTCTCTTCCCTTGCACTCGGTGATTACGGAGCCAGGCGCTCTGCTGTGCCTCTTTGTCAAGATGAGAGAAATAGCATGAGAATTAAACCAAGACCCAAAAGAGGGTACAGCTGACAGAATTCCCCCAAACAAAGCCAGACCCACCAGGCGATGTTGACCCTAAACCCCTCCAAACCTCTAGTTACATGAGCCAACAGATGTCTTTATTGTTTAAGATCATTTGAGTTGGACTTCCTTTCCCTGGTAGGAAAAACATCCTGACAAACCAGATTCTTCAGCACAATACATATACTCCTAATGGATTTGACAACATTTATCTCATTATACCGAGACACAGAAATAAAATTAACATTAGGTGATATAACATGGCAGGCACTTTTAAGTAGGAATATTTACATTTTAAAAAAGAGACAAAAGTTCAAAGTAAAAATTGTACTGTTAAATGTCTTTGTCAAACATGTTTTTCCCCTATTACTGTCTGTTTTGTGAGGCCTGTAAATAGATTAAAGTTTTTATTATTAATTATTCCCACTGGTTCCATAGTCATGCACTGAAGTGCTGCATTTTTAAGCTTCAATAATTGGACTCCAGAGACTTACAGAGAGGGAGAACATACGTTAAGATGTCATATTCTATTCTCAACATGTGACTGTCATTATCTTCTGACTCAATAATGCTTATAAATGTACAAGCTATGTATGAGCTACTGTAAGTCTTTAAAATCCTGTAGCTTGACATTTATAGCTATCCTCACCAGCAGGAGCCCATTTTAGCTGGGTTGCACTGATTGTTTCAAGCGTGCCCTCTAGGTTCTTTGAAAACACTGTAGAATATTGTGGCAAAAAACAAAACAACAAAACCATGATCCATATCTTCAGTAAGGTTTTCTGTGACACGAGCTGTGTGTCACACACTGAGTGGAAAAAAAGGCCACAAGGGGAAGTGGGTGCTGGACTAACTCTCAAGTCTACGTCTGCACACAGTGATTTGATCATTCTCATCAATGCCTGCAGGAAGGGAAAGTTTTGGAATGAAAAAACAGTCAAAATCGTTATTTTACTGCATTGACTGATGTACAGTCAAAGCCCTTGATCCAGTCTGACCTGGACTGGTCCCTTTAAAAATCTTGCTTCCCTGATGAGAAAAGCCAACTAGCCATGGTCTCCCCTCACAGGGGGATGCCAAGCCCAGCGACAGCAACTTCAAAAACCTGTCGGAATCCTTTTCTTCAGGTAAAATTTTGTTGCGCCAAATGTTTGTCATGTTAACCAAGTAGACCCTTGCCAAGGGAGCTCTTTTTCCTAGAAAGGGATCCTCAAAGTAACAATTATTATGTTGACCAAAACTGACCTATAGCCACGACTTTATTCGGTCCCCCATGGTAGTTGAGGAAACACAGAATTTCTCACTGATGCTTAGGTTGGAAACCTTTCAGAAATGACCTTCCAAGTTACCATCAAGTATAGTTGGTCTTATGAAAGATTATTTATAATCTGGTAAATACACTTCAGAATTAAAATTACTCAATTCTCTCTCTCTCTCTCCCTCTCCACCCCATATATTATGTTATGCAAGTATTATTATTATATATTATACATATATTATTATACATTATACATTTTATAAATACAGTATTATATACAGTATTCTCTTATACACATCTGCGAGATAATACTGTATATGTACTGTATATATAATACTTATACATTATATGTATAATATATCAAAGAGGTAATACTGAATATGTTATTTATTATGTTATACACAATATGCGTATGTAACGACGTGTAGATTTACATATACCTGTAAAACAAAGATTTTTAATCTTTAAGAAAATTTATTGAATAAACTGAAAAACAAACATTTCCTGATCAGTAGAATCCTGCAGCCCCAGCTCCTGCAAAGATTTCTAACACCAAGCACCCACCTCTGGATAGCCTTCTATACCCATCCTCAGAGTCATGAGAGGAAGGAACTAAAGACAAACAATGGCTGAAAGAACAGAACCAACAAACCATCAGCCATCATTCCTCAAGAAGTTGTGAAACTTTCCAATTACTACTTCTGTTTCTTTTGCGTAAATTAAGGAAGCTTTGGTCAAGGGGGTGAAATTGCATGGTCCTTCAATTGTGCTTTGTTTGTTGGGTGACCCAGGCCATCTTCAGATTTTCATCTCTGTGCCTCCTATGCCAGATCCTTTCACAAGTGCTTTCCAATGGTCCCATGGCTACTTAAAACTTCCACTGGCTTCTCACATTCCTATTCTAGTTTTATTTTTTAAATAGTTGCCATTTTTCATCATACCAAATAGCTGGCTTGACTACATTTCTCACTCTTTTAGCTGCTGTGTCAATACTTCAAAACATTCAGTCAGTTAACTCAATTCAGTCAAAAATTGTCACAATGTTTGGCATTGTGTTGACACAGCCCATGGCATTGGAGGAAATACAGCTCATTAAGTCTTAGTGAATCTTTAAGGAGCAGAGCTCCGCACTGTAACAGAGCTACAAATACAACCAGACCACTATGACCAAAAGAAGGGAAGGAATTCCTACTGGAGTGCCAACTATGTGTCAGGCACTATGGTAGAATTTATCCACATTTTAGCCATTTAATCATACAATAATCCAAGCCCTCCATGCTGACCATCACACAGAGTTGGACTGAAAATGATAGTTTATTATGGAGTTCCTATTTATACAAGAACACTCAAAGCACACAAAAGAAAACAGGCTTCACAGTCAACTTTCACTTAATGTATTAATCCTTGAACTTGTATTTGGGTTTGTTGCAAACTGATACAGCTCCTTCAAGAAGTCAGGAGACAGAGTGTTCAATCTCAATATATCACACACTCAAAGAAAGTAGACTCCAGAGAGGATTAGTCAAGATGGAGGCATGTGGCTGGTTGAGGGAAGGAAGAGAGGGGAGGCTGCAGAAACTGGAGACAGTCACATGCTCCAACCTAAAAGTGGTATCTGTGAAATGCACATTCAAAACAACACCGTTTGAATGCCTACTGTGTGCCATTACCAGGCTAACCAAGAGGGTTTATGGAAACGGGAGGAGACACTAACGAGTAGCCAGGGAGCATTAATGAGCCTTTTAGCTAAGCCGCTAAGGACTTTGCAATGAGAATGTCCTGAGGCACAGAGCCAGGGCAGGAGAAGGCCTGGGGCGGCCTGCAGAGCGGAGTAAGAAAACCTAGAAACAGCCTATAGAAGCTGTTAACTGTGAGATAAATGGAGTTCATACTTTAAATGAATTACTCTATTTTTACTCTAAACATTTCTCTTTAAAAGAACTAGTGAAATATCTACATATTATATACCTTCCTGGCATCAATGTTCTGGGTCCAGAGGAAGTCCCACCCCGCCTGGCACCCACCTGAGACACCCTAAGTATTTGTAAAGGAAGAGCCTGTCCTTAAAAGCAACCAAACCACCTCTCCTGAACTTTCATAAAAATATCACCCGGTAGGGGAACTCTCACGGGTAGAAAAGCTTTTTCTCACAATTATAAAACTCTGAAGTTTCATGTCTTGAATGACAATAACATAGATAATTAGATCCTAATTTCTGCTTCAGTGTTCTTCAGTTCTCAACAACTAATTGGTAATTTACTCATGAATTTCTCCTTTGCATATATCACACATTCATACACCAAAAGTCAAAGAAAATTGTTTCCTCTCTTATGTTTTTTCAAATTAAAAATTTGTATCTTACAGTTTTAAAAGGTATAAAATAAGCATAAAGCATTATTTGAAGTTCCCAAAGAATTATTAAGATGCTAGTAAGCCTTTATGCATTTATTCTAAGGAAAAAAGGGGAAAGAGGGAAGGGAGGAAAAAATGATCTCAGTAAAAGTTCTCTTTCTTTCTCTCTCTCTTTCTCTCTCTCTCTCTCTCTCTCTCTCTCTCTCTCTCTCTCTCTCTCTCTCTCTCTCTCTCAATCCCTCTCTCTTTCTCTCACAAGATTGTGGGTACAGTGGAGGAAAGGATCTTCTCATGTTTCCTTTTTTATTGCTAATGCATCTATTTATAGAAAGATCAGAAAGTATACATGTAAAAGAAAAAAAATGAAAATCACTTCTAATTCAATCTCCCAGAATTAACCATTCTTAATATTTTGGGGTTGACCCTTAGCATTAGATTCTTTGAAGAGAACACCCTGTGTTCTTTAAAAGAAAGAGAGGGCGGGAGAAAAGGAGGGAGGGAGGGAGAGAAATTAAAGGAGGGATCTACTCTCTGGCCCATCTCCTCAGCTTATTTCCATTAGTAACACTAAAGTGTGAGCCCCATACCACCCTCACACCCCTGCGTCACCTCACCCCACCCTGTCCTGATACCTCCAACCCCACCAAGTCATGTCACCAGCCACTTGGTCAAAGTCCTAATCTCCATGACTTGAAGAAGATCAGATCTAAATAATTAAAATGAAGTTTTGGTTTCTCTGTTCTTACCTCACATAAAATTTGGTTAGATCTGTACAAATTAAGCTGTATATTGGTGTTGAATTGTCTTAATATAGGCATTTTGTGGTGTCCATAAAATTCACTTTGGGAAACTCTCTGGAGCAGCTGCCACTGGAAAAGAATTTTCACCAAATTTACGGGACAGCACTTAATTTTTATTCAGCCTGAAGCTTATACAATTAGGGGGAGGGGGGCCCTTTAAGGAAAAGAATACAAAATCATGAATGCAAAATGTAACACAAAAATATTTATTCAGAGTGAGAAAAGAATTCACAACTAGTAACAAATCTTTAAAAGCTGACAAATACCATAAAATCCAGAAAGATGATATAATCTGTTTATGAACAAGCTGGCCCACCACTATAATATTTTTCCACAGACTCGCTTCTGACTCCCTTCGTTCCTCCATGCCCCACCTCCTTGAAGTGCCAAAACCACAGGACAAGTTCATATCATAGTTCAGCCTTTGGCCCTACACCTTCATTTCACAATAGCAGCCATATTGGGGGGAAGGGGGAGGAGTTATTCCTGAAACACATTCCTACACTGGACAGCCAGCACTAGCTATAGGACTATGAACCACATGAATATAACCCGCTAAACCCCAGCTTTTAAATGTAGCCCCAACTCAACTTCCCCTTAGCCAGATCCCAAAAATGCCTGTGGCCACTCCATGCCACCCAACACGAGGAAAGTGTGACAAGAAGTCAGGAGAGAGACACAAGGATCCTAACCAACTCTGATTGAAATATGTTAGCTTTTGCTAATTTTGTTAAAACTACTACCATACAGATACAATGCCCCTGGGAAGGGGTCATGTGCTGAGGGCCCTGATGCTATCTATGGGTCTTATTAGCTTCTGGGTAAATCCATTTCCAGATTGGTGGACTCAGTTACTGAGTGCCTTGAGCAGCACCCTAGAGAAGCTGGCATCCCCCAGAAAAGCTAAACCCAGTCAGGGGGTCATCACCAAATTGGGTGAAGTATACGAAATTTCCTTGAGAGGTCCTGGAGTGGAGTTCTAGAAGCTCCTTCCCAAACTTAGAAATGAGAGGCCAGACACAGCTAAGGATAGAGAAAACAAACCAAACAGGGGCCCCTGGTGAAAAGGGACAACCTCCAAATTACAGGCATAGATTTGCAAAGGAGCTGCTTCTCACAAGGGTAACTCTATATGGTTTGCTCCGGAGTGAGGAGCAGCAGCTGTTTATTTATTTAAGGGTGGTGAACAGCTCTCCCGCACATTGCCAGGGAGGCCAGCGAGTTCTAAATACAAACCATCTTCCAATAATCTGAAACCCTGAAGGTGGACAGTACCCTGCTATTGGAAAAGTGCCGGTTTGGGGCATCACAGAACTGAGGATTCAAAGCCAGGCTCTGCTAGTTCCTGGCCATATGACCCAGATAAGGTACTTAGCTACTGACAACCTCAGTTTACTCATCCGTAAAATGGGTTTAATAATACCTACTCTATAGGACTGTTGAGGATTCATATTTGAGACAATTCTACCACAGATAAAATTTTCAGTAAATAGTAGCCATTATTATTCAGCTGTTTCTCTCATTTACTTTGCCATGGCACAAAAAAGGCACCTAAATGGTGACCTTGCCTGTGACACAAGTAGATAAATGCTCACTTGTTAAAGAGATGAAAACTTAAAAACAGATTAAAACTCCAACTGAAATTGCTACAGATTATTATCTTATCTTGAAGTTTATATTTTCGAATTGTGGAATACCTGACATTATGAGGTGCTTTTGAAAAGCTCAGTGATCTGAAACCAGGCTTAAGTTGTCACTCACACTGTTTTGTTTTGTTGTCCCTTTTTTGTTGTTATTTTTTTGTTTTTTTCCTTTTTCTTTTTTTCCCCTTTTTTTTTTCACTTTTACTGTTTTTAAATCCTAGAGAATAATTCATCCCAACTACAGATTTCACTTAGTTTTGTTTGGATTCTTCACATCTCATTTTCTCTTATGAAATCTACAGTTTACTTGCTGCTGTTACTGATTAATACATTAATTTTATTTTTTGCTACTAATACCTTATTGCTGCTAAACCTAAAAGTTTAACCCTGCCAAATCCTACTATTTTCTTAAAATAGTATATTTCCCCCTCCCACAGAATCTCCCAGATTATCTCACCTAATTTAATTCTTAGTACATTTCCCTACAAAACAGCTGAAATCTCAAACCAGTAACAATTTTTTGCTGTTTTCTGAATAGCCAGATTTGTGGGTGTTTTTTGTTTGTTTGTTGCCAATTGAGAACTTTTCAATCTATGAACTTAAGAACTTGCTTATGGGACAGTTCCTTGATCTAATTGTGTCCTCCCTTGTCTAGGGACCTTTTAAGAACGTCCTCCCTACCTTCATCAAGCTAATTCCGTTTTTAGGCTATTGTTTGTCTACAACAAGAATGCCCAGGCTTTTAGGAGTTTTAGCATTAAACTATTATTTATATATCTTCTCCTTTTAAAAATGCCATATGGCACATTTCTAACTTAAAGGAGATGAATGTTAATTTTGTGTCAAAATGTTGGTTCTCCTTGTGAACATCTGAAGTGCTTTCCAGGCCCAGGGGGACATTTCTCTTGGAGGTGTTTGACTTTCCACCCTCTCTGCCTATAAATTATCTCCCCCAGGTCAGGGGAAAGCTTTGTGCTTTTCCAAAGTCCATTTTATTTTGCACTGTACTCAAACATCACTAAGAGTAATTCAAAAGCACTCGCTTCATAGGGACACCTTGAGAGAGAGAGAGACATGGTAAAAATGCAAATATCAAGATTAATCTTTGGATAAGCACTGACTGTTAAAATAGATATTTTAACATTTTAAAGGCAGTCTGGAATGTTCAGATTTTCAGAACCGAAATTAGAAAAGCAGAGAATGATAGTATTCTCATCTGGAGAGGGTATTTTGTTTTATCCTGCTTACATTATAGAAGTTAGAGCTAATCATCCAAAGTTTCTCATGGATGCTTCTTTGAATTGGCTAAGGATAATCAGGCTGTCTTGCTGATTTGCAGACCTATCTTCCACGCGGGTTACTCTCTACAGACAAGTATAGAGCTAGCATAATCTTTAAAATTAGAATTGAATGAAAAGCAAACTGATTTTTAAAACTCACTTTTAAATGATCAATCAAAACCAAAATAATTTTTTAAAATTAAATACATTCATCACACATTTAACATGAATCTTATTTTATTTTACCTAAGTATAATTTCTAAAATATAACCATATTAAATACTTTTATACTCAAGATACACAACAATTGCACCTCATAAAACAATCACTCTAACTCCAGGTCTCTGGTAGTCATTTATTTTGCTCACGGAATATTTCTAGCTCTGCACGTCCTACTTCCCTTGTGTTCAGGAGGGACCCAATAGTTAGTAATGTCCCATGGAAGTCAAGTGTGAGGCCCTCCAGAGTTTCTTTTCCCTTTGTCACAGCCTACATCTCAGAGTAAGGACAATAACAATATGAAGCAGAGCGCCCTACTGACCTATGGTGGGCGTATAGTGTGAGGAGGAAAAAAAAATCTTCCTGCTTTAGGCCATAAGATTTAGGATTATTTGTTACCACAGCATAATCTAACCTATCCTGACTACTAACAAGTTCCATATAATAAGATAACATAATAGGGCCGGCTGAGTGGCGCCATGGTTAAGAACTGGCTTGGGATGCCAGAGGGCCCCGGTTTGGATCCCACATATGAGGGCCAGTGACACTGCCCTCCACAGCTAAGATGCTGAACAACAG
>NW_017731784.1:521809-523338 GCF_001890085.2 Hipposideros armiger
CCCCCCCCAATTCCCCAATTAAAAAAATAATACTAATAAGATAACATAATAAAATTTCACCAATTTGGAATAATGTAAAAAAATAAATAAATAAACCAGAATGAGTAATGCCTCTGAATTACAGAAATTTAAAGAAAAAGATGTTATGGGCTGGCCAAGTGGAGCGTTGGTTAAGAACTGGCTTCGGATGCCAAAGGGCCCTGGTTTGGATCCCATATATGAGGGCCAGTGACATTGCCCTCCACAGCTAAGATGCTGAACAACAGCTCGATCTGGAGCTGGGCTGCTGTGGGTCGCTGGTGACAGCGTAGGCTGCAGTCCCCTGCTGCAGTGGGCTGCCATAAGCTACCATGTATAGGCGGCAGCCAGCGTGAGCGGCCAGCAGCCAGCGTGAGCGGCCAGCAGCCACTGTGAGCGGCCGTCCAGAAGCCGGCGACAGATCTGCCTCGTCCGGGAAGAGCGCAATGATGGTTCCAGCTTGGGCCAGTGAAGCAACGTCCTCTACAACTAGACTGAAGAACAAAACGACAGTAATTTGTCTGTTCCCCTCCCCCAACTCCCCAATAAAATCTTTAAAATAAAAGAAAAAGATGTTACTTCTGATAACTGTCTGCTATGATGTTAAGCCCACCTGATTTCACCATCTACCAGAACTCTTGTCAGCTCTTGATTACTGGAGATTAAGTGGTTATTATAAATGGTTTTATTCCCAGTTGTTTCATTTCTATTCTGTGTCTCTCAAGTAGGTAGGAGGTGATCTATCCAAATGGATACAGGAATAGACAGGACCTGGCTTTCGGTCACATCTCTATAACACACCAGCCGATAACCTTGAAGGCTGTGTACCTTTGTGTGTAAAATGGGGATAACACAGACCAGCACAGAGCCTGGCGGGTGGTAAACCTGACTGGTACATAGTAAACCTCAGATGGTGGCCTGACATCAGAAATTGCTCAGAGCAGGAGCCTCCCCCTTTCCATCTAACCCACTTTCCACAGCACAGTGTTCTGCCTGGGGTGGCTACTCTGGAAATGCACTTGGCAGACAACGTTTTTCAAAATCAATGAACTCTTCTTTCTCCAGTTCATGGTTCATCAGCTAATTCCATCTCTTGGGTTACAGATCCCTGCTGTGGCATTTTTAAGTGCAAACATTCAATCTCATTTTTAAATTGGAATTGTGATAGTCCATAAAAATAATGCAAATATACCTATGAGAGTCTCACTCTAGTTTTCCCCAGGGGAGACAGTGTGAGGAGATATAAAGAACATGGGCTTGGGAAGGAGTCAGGCCAGGGGTTGAATCCCAGTTCTACCTTTTACTATGACATATGGCAAACACGTAAGTCTCTAATTCTCAATGTCCTTATCTGTAAAAGGTCTAATGATACTCATCCTGGAACACGGTCATAAAATGACCTGAGCGTGCATGTTAAAGCACATGACCTGAGATGCAGTAAGTGCTCACTTAAAAAAAAGAAAGAGGGGGCCGGCCAAGTGGTTAAGAGCTGGCTTGGGACGCCAGAGGGC
>NW_017731784.1:525983-526333 GCF_001890085.2 Hipposideros armiger
AAAGTCCCAAAAAGACATTTGTATACCCACATTCACAGAAATATTATTCATAATAGTTAAAAGGTGGAAGCAACCCAAACATCCATTGATGGATAAATGGATAAATAAAATATGGCACATATATACAATGGCACATACTTAACACGGATGGAAATTCTGGCATGTACTGCAACATGGATGAACCTTAAGGACATTATGCTAAGTGCAATAAGCCAGTCACAAAAAGACAAATACTGTGTGATTCCATTTATATCAGGTACCTATATAATAGAGACAGGAAGTGTGATGATGGTTGCCAGGGGCTAGAGGAAGGAGAAAATGGGGAATTATTATTTAATATGTACAGAGTT
>NW_017731784.1:528478-529516 GCF_001890085.2 Hipposideros armiger
ATTCATTTTAAGGCTGGAAATACAAGGAAAGAGCTACCTGTTAAACAGAGGTAAATAAATTTGACTTTCCAACACCACAGTGGCTTTAGGTTCAGAGAAATCAGACTATTCTTCTCATTGATGGGGTTCAGGACATACTGTCTCCAAAATATGGCCTCTTGGCATATTGGATATTTTAAAAGCTGATGGAATTTGAGAAATGGCATATGCAGGAAGGACTCTCTGACCTGCCCTGAAGCTGGCCATAAGGCCCTCAAGTGAGCAGTGCATGCTCCCTAAACCTGAAAAAAGGACCATCCTGGCCTCCAAGATGGAGGGGTGCTGAGAAGAATCAAAGCACAGGCCTTGGTCAGTTTCCCGTTTACAACACTCAGTTCATATCCTTTGTCCTGTCATATTTTTCCACAACTTTCCAAACTTCATCAAACCTAGTATAAAAACACAGGCTTAACCATTTCTTCAGGTCTTCATTTCCTATGAAGGCTCCCGTGTCATGTAAAACTTACATGAAATAAGTTTGTGTGCTTTTCTCTTGTTAATCAGTCTTTCATTACTGAGACCCAGCTGAGAATCTAGAAGGGTAGAAGGAAAAAGATACTTTTCCTCCCCTACACCATAAAGCATGGACAATGTTCATAATCCCCTTGTCTTGCCTCCAGCCCACCTTGTTATCTATCTCCAATATAACCTCAGCTGACATGGAGCAGGAATCTAGCTTCCTAAACAGAGACCCAATCAGCTTTAATGGATCCAGAGAAGCCAGCTAAATCCGCAGGCACACACATCCCTCACCCACCCACCCACCCCTACCAGTGACCGTGTCGCTCAGCAGCACTCACCCTGAAAGTTTCAGAACACTTGAAAGCTATCGATTTGTCTGGAGGGAAGTGACATGGAACAGCTGGCTTCATCCAGAACAGACCAACACAAGGCTTGTCTGTGAGATATTACCAGCACCTGAGGCCTCTTGAACAGAGAAAACGGGGCAGACTTACAGAAATCAAAGAAGAGAGGCCATGGAGAAAACATAAACATACA
>NW_017731784.1:531120-531466 GCF_001890085.2 Hipposideros armiger
ATCGATGGTGATGGATAATTTCAAAGTGTTGGCATTACCCACTCTTTAACTCTAGCCACATTATTTAGTTTCCCTGAGCCTTAGTTTATTTATCTATGAATAAGAGTAATTGAACTATAACAAATTGTTTTCAAATACCAGTCCTTGGAACTAGTGTCAAGCCATAGAGAAGTTTTCATTGGTTTTCTGTTAAATGAGGTAACTATAGAAATTTTAGTGAGTTCTTCATAAAGTTAAATTTTTTCAATTTTATTTGTTTAATTTATTCAATTTTAAAACTGTCTTTTATTCTGAGATTATTTCTATATTTGTCAAAATGTAATTTATTTAATTACATTGTAATTGT
>NW_017731784.1:534145-537018 GCF_001890085.2 Hipposideros armiger
AGGTTGAGAACCGCTGACCTAGAGAGTTTATTAAAACAGTTTCCTGGGCCCCACTCCCAGATAGTTTGGTTCAATAGGTTTGGATGGGGCCAGGGAATTTGCATTTCCTATCAGCTCACAGGTTAGGTGACACTGATGCTGACAGTCCAGAACTACTGTCTGAGAACCACTAGTCTAATCATATAGGGAGTCCTAAGGACCAGTCATATTCCCCGCTTAGTCAGGACCATCTCATTCTGATGGGAGAAGAGAACATGAGACACTGCCCAGCCCCTGACCTTGTACCATTCTCCAAAGGCCCTGACTGAGCCACGTAGCCAGCCTGAAGGAGGAAAAAAAGAGTGAATTTTCCACCCTGTTTTGAATTTAGTTTTTAGTTAAGAAGAGGCTCAGAGGCTCAAAAACAAACAAACAAAAAAACTGTTTCTAATACAATACCTGAATCTGAATAGCCCCATTAATACTATAAGAAGTTACCAATATCTCAAGGAAAACACTCAGCATAAGCCTAGTGGTGAGGAATAAGCCAAGTGGTGAGGAATAAGCCAGAAAGGAAGATATCAAAGAACCTAGTCTCTGGCTGATGACCGTCAGTATACAATCAGCCATGAACGGCCATTGCAAAGTCATCAATTTACAGTGAGCAAACAAGCTAAGAAAGGTGGTCCTCAGCAAGAGGTTTGCAAGAAGTCAATGAGTTTAACCCTAGTGGCAAAAGGGAGCACCTCACTTGCCTCCTTCCAACTCCATCTAGGAAAAAAAAAAACTAAGCATTTATAAAGGTATACATCATGAAATAAAACATTGGGGAAGAAAGATGTAATACTAATCTCAATAGAACGAAAGCTTAAGCACAAGTGGAGGCTGAATTTGGCCCATGCTTCTGAGAAACATCAGAGAATTTATCAATTTAGACTAGGTACATGTTGATCTATTGTACAATTTATTCTGTTTTGAATATTCTACTGAATAGATAATTCAACCTCAATAACATCTGTCAAATTAACTATTGACCATGAGTAGTTTGCCCTAGTAAGGAACTGCCCTTTGATGCACAAATTTTTTAAATTTTGATAAAGTCCAATTTCCCTACTCTATTCTTTTGTTGCCTGTACTTTTGGTGTCATATCCAAGAAATTGTTGCCAAATCCAATGTCATAAAGCTTTACCATATGTTTTCTTTTTAGGAATTTTATAGTTTTAGGTCTTACATTTAGGTCTTTAATCCATTTTTATTTAATTTTTGTATATGGTACTAGGTAAGAAGAAGAGCCTCTTTTCACATGTTATTTAATTTTTACTTAGTATCATATTTTTAAATAATTATTCAAATATTCAATTTATCTTTAGAAGCCTTTTAAAATATTTCCTGAGTTTATCTAAAATTTTGTATCTTAACATACTTCTCACAAATGAGCTCAATACTGAATTATTTGGGAAAACAATTCTTGCCAAAAGGTACATCCATATATTCCTCTCGGACCAACAGAACTTTCTGTAATGATGGGAATTTCTCTACACAATTCAATACAGTAGCTACTAGCCACTTATGGCCATTGAGTAGTTAACATATGACTAGTATAACAGAGAAATTAGATTTTAAATTTTATTAAATTTTAATTAATTCAGATTTAAATTTAAATAACCTTGTATGGCTAATGGCTAACATATTGGGGACTATATTATTCTACCTTTTCACACAAAGCTTTCAGAACCTCAAATTAATATTATACTCTTAGTTGAAGGCTAGATATAAGTATGCCAGAAAAAAAAATGTCCTTGAATTTCCTGTAGAATTTCTGTTAAAGAAATCACATTTCATCACAGGCTCTGTTCCCTCTATAAATGCCCTTTATGACAGAGCCCTCTCATGTCCAGTATTTTAAAAACATTTTTTTTTATCTCTTGGCAATATGGTGTGCTTTCTTGAACTAAATAATAAGGTCCTTATAATCTTTCATCTTTTCCTTCTTTTCTTGGTTGCCAAGAAACTCAGGGCTAAGAAGTACTTTTTGATGAATTGTAATTGTTCCTCTTCAACTTAGTTTTTTCAGTATAATCATTTTCTCCTCTTCCTCCCCCCTCTTCTATGCTCCCACAAACTGCACTATTTTGCTCCTGGTCTTCTACCTTGATTATAGTGATTTGTTAATATCTGCTTCTTTTATTCCCTTTGGAATAGTAGCTAGCCAGATACACAGTGATGTGGCAATTTCAACTTCAACACTACTCAGATACACACAGAAAATGTAACTTGTTCATCTTCTATAGCCGTTCAATTTTCCTAATGAGCTCCCATCCTTCTGGGTAGTGACCAAGGTGGGGGAAGGCTACTTAAGCTTGCCAGTTCTCAGTATCTCAACCTCATCAGGTTGAAATAATCCATTTCAGTTAGGTCAGTCTCTTTTGAGTGAATGTCCAGTGTTTGATTTTTCTTCCTGTGTAGTAGGTTTGAATAGTGCCGCCCACCCCTCCTTAAAGCACATGTCTACTTGGAATCTGTTAATATAACCTTATTTCTTTTTCTTCTCCAAGAGACTTCAAAATGGAGAATAACAGGGCATAATTAACCCTTCTCAGCTTTCAGCTTCCGTCTCTTCCCATCTAAAACCAGTCCCATATGGAGGAGACCCAGGATGGCAGAGTAGATACACACTGTGCCTGCTTCCTTCCATGAGCACATTAAAATTACAACTAAATTATGGAACAATCAACCTACAGAACCATCTAAAGTCTGGCTGAACAAAAGTTTTATAACTAAGAATATAAAGAAGCCACATTGAGACCGGTAGGAGGGACAGAGAAACAAAACAGGCTGGTCCCAAAGCTCCATGTGAAAGATGAACATTGGAAGGGATACCTAGGCCATAGAG
>NW_017731784.1:537023-539305 GCF_001890085.2 Hipposideros armiger
TCGGTATTTTTACATGCAGTCAACACAGCACTAACAATCATAGCTGACATTTCTGCCTTCATGCTAGAAAAATGGTCTTAGTGTATATTCTTGCAAAATGTTCTATGGTTGACGCTTAATTGTCCTTTTCATAAGAAATCATTTGCCAAAGGCTGGAAAAGAGAGAATGGCATGTGAGGTTTTACTCTACACATGGAGAGCAAGTTCCTAGGGGAGGAGGTTCCGGTGCCTACAAGGAAATCAGGCCACAGGGTCATTTGAATCCCATATGGCCAGTATGACAGTATGACAACTGAGGTTGTCTCTACAGAGACTTGTCAGAGGCTAAGCCTGTGACATTGTGTCAAGTCAGACCAGGACCTGGGATCGCACATCTGTCTCAGCCCATCTTGATCTTGAGTAGACCCATATTTTATCTAAGAAATGCCCAGTCATACTGGCTGGGGGGTAGACAGCCTACTTAGGTGAACAGGAAAAAGGGTATGGTACTAATAACCCTATAGGTATTTTGTACTTACACAGTATCTAGAGCAGGTCCATAGATCAAATGGTTAAAAGAATTAGCTGTTGTTGTTCAAGCCAGGACTGGAGAAAAAGCCATCTTATCTAAATACCTCAATCTAAGGGGGTTGTAAATCAAGCCACAGGCAGAGTGACACATGGAATGTTAGTAAGGGCTAGGGGGGTGAGGAGCAGAAAGAAAAAAACCAGAAAACCCTGAGCATATCATAGCCAACAGACTTTTTTTTTTCATGGCAGGGCTTGAGGTCCTTAGCATTACTAATCTTATGAGGGTCTCAGGGTCCTTTGACTTTTTCTTCTTTGCCATCCACACCTGAAGGAATAAATGATTCAGGAATCTAATAAGAAAGCTGATTGCCACGCTCTGGGGAGTTTCCAGTTAGAATCTGTTACAGCTATCCCTGTTCCAGGAGTGGGAAGTGCCTAATGAGATTCAAATCACTGTAGACATTCATTCAAGATGTCCAGACCTCTGGTGCAAAAGAAATAACCAATCTGTCAAACTGCAGGACCAAGCATAATCTAGCCTCTTCGAGGATAGGCTCTCCTGGAGGACTTTCATTATATTAATGTTATGTTTAAGAAACAAAGTGCATGGGATCTTTACAACATGCCAGGAACCATGCCAAGCGCTTTACATGCACTATCTTCTTAAATATTCACAGCAACTTCATGAGGTAGGGGCTACCGCTCTATCCCCACGCGGTAGAACATATGCAAATATCATCAACCTGTGCCTCTTTCTCCATCTCACCCCCACCCCCGTCTAGCAGCACTGGGCACATTCTACACTAATCCCCCTCAGTGTAAGGATGTTACATAGAAATACAAGGAAAGGAAGTCTGGTCTCAGTTTCCAGATATACTTTTCAAACACAAAGAAAATAATTTGAGAGGAAAAAAGTGTTTCGATGAAGATGTGATTTATTTTTAATTTTTATGTAAAAGAATAATAGCAAACATTAGCAATCCTCTATTCCACCCTTTCCCACTCTTGAGAGTCACAATTTTCAGCTCCTTCCTTAAGCTTGTTCTTATGTTTATTTTCTGATCCCAAATTATGAACTTAAAATACTACACTTTGCTTTCTCAATATTAAATATTTTCTATCGACTTTCCGTTATGATAGATGAACATGCAGCTAGCTCCCCACACCACCACCTCTACTCTCCCATCCACTAACATCCTAAAATAGTTATTTCCTAAGTTTTAGTTAAACCATTCCTTATATTTACACAATTTTAATTTTGGAAATACTATTTTGCTGCATGGCCAAGTAGTGTACTATGATTAAGTTTCCCCTTCTCGAATAATTATTAGTCTTCATTGACTAAAATTATGGGGTTTTCTTCCACCTGGAAGAATGTGGTCTTAAGGCAGCAATAAAGATCAGTTATCAAAAAGAGAAAGTTATTTTTGGCACACCTGGATTTGTGGTCTCAAATTTTATATCCACTCTACCTATTTTAGAGATTTAAGAAATTGAGACTTCAAATAAATACCTTGCCTAAATTCACATAGCTATTAAGTGGTAAATCTAGGATTGAATCTTAAGACTATTGCATTTAGGGCCTACATTATGAAATGCTGTTTTTCCCATGGAGATAATGCCAATACACAGGCTACAATTTTCCAAGAGGCAAATCCTACCTGTAGAATCCAGGTACCTTTCAACCAGTGGTTCTCAAACTTTAATATGCATAAGAATCACCTAGAGCAGCGGTTCTCAACCTGTGGGTCGCGACCCCTTTGGGGGTCAAA
>NW_017731784.1:542450-576999 GCF_001890085.2 Hipposideros armiger
AAAGCTCCATGTGAAAGATGAACATTGGAAGGGATACCTAGGCCATAGAGGCTCCCCTGGAGGAGCAGAGGACCCCAGCCCCATTCCAGACTCCCCAGACCAGAGTACTGGTGCCAGGAAGAGGAGCCCCCACAACATCTGGCTGTGAAAAACAACCATACGGGTGGACAGAAGGCTGCGGGAAACCCAGCCATCCTCTTAAACATCACTCGCTCACAGGCACTCACGGGGCTCCGGCAGAGGGATTGTGACTCAGGGGGCGTCAGAGGCATACAGGGAACAGACTAAAGTGTGTGGCTTTGAGACCAAGGCTGGAGGCCAGTCCCATTTTCCCTGTGAGGAGGTCTTCCTCCCGTGCAGCCAGCAGGCAGCCGCCATCTTTAATGTGTTGAGCCCTCCCACTAGGCTTACGGCCAAATCTGAATCTGATTGGTCGGGTGAGCTCTGGGGCTCTGCCCTGTTGACTCACTGGGTCCCCACCCCACCCAACTACCCCAATGCCTGAGGCACTTTCTCTGCAAGCAGCCAGCCCTGCCCAAATTACATTCTTTCTTGGAAAATTATTGGAGTCCACAGGTCCCAGGCAGGCAACAACTGGCCTCAGTGTGCTCTGAGACTTTTACTAAATAGCTCTGAACTCAGCATTAGCACCAAACCAGAGTCTACATTAACCTGGTGACCACAACTCTTCCCACTCTAGTGACTCCTTGAGACCCTGCCTCATCCAACTTGCATACCCCACAAGGCTTTATCAGCAGCTGAACTATAAGGGAGCAGGCAGGTGGCAGCAGGACTTGGGGTGTCCTGGATTTTTGCAGAACTATCTCAGGCCTGATACTAGTGGCAGCCATCCTCGGTTTGCAGTATGTCCTCTCCCACGTGCCTCCAGTTTTAACGAAGGCAACGAAAAACTGTGGATATCTTTGTAGCTCCTACCAGGTAGTTCCTGGCTGGTCACAGGCAGTGGGTGACCTGGAGCTGCACTGGAGCCCCTCCCAAGAGTCCCCAGAGCTAACATACTTAGAGGTTGGCTTCAGACCACACCAGAGTACCACCCAATTAGCACCACAAGCGGCACACACAAAGAACAGTCTCAACAGGCACCGAAGCCTGCTGGGACAAACCCCAAAATTTCTCAACAGAAACTGCAGGCCAGAAGGGATTCAATGTGATGAAAAGCAAGGACCTACAACCAAGATTATTCTATCCAGCAAGGTTATCATTTTAAATTGAAGGACAGATAAAGAGCTTTCCAGACAAGAAAAAGCTAAAGGAGTTCATCACCACCAAATCAGTATTACAAGAAACGTTAGAGGGACTTCCTTAAGATGGGGGGCAGTAAAAAAGGTCAAAATTATGAATAATAAAATGGCAATAGTTACATATCTATCAACAATTACTTTCAGCATAAATGAATTAAATGCTCCAATCAAAAGACACAGTAGGGCTAAATGGATAAGAAAACAAAATCCTTACACATGCTGCCTACAAGAGAATCACTTCACATTGAAAGATGTACACACAGATGGGAAGTAAAGAGATGGAAAAGATATTTCATGAAAATGGAAAGGAAAACAAAAAAGATGGGGTAGCAATACTTATACCAGACAAAATAGACTTTAAAACAAAGGCTATAACAAGAGACAAAGAAGGACCCAGTAATTCTGCTTCTGGGTATTTATCTGAAGAAACCCAAACACTACTTCAAGGGGACATGGGCATCCACATGTTCATTGCAGCTTTTACAATGGCCAAGATGTGGAGGCAGCCTGGGTGTCCGTCAATGGATGAATGGATAAAGAGGAGGTGGTGCATATATACAATGGAATATTGCTTGACCATGAAAGGGAATGTGTTCTTTCCATCTGTGGCAGCATGGGTGGACCTGAAGGGTATTGTGCTGAGTGGAGTATGTCAGATAGTGAAAAACAGGTGCAATGTGACTTCACTTATATGTGAAATCTAAAGAACAAAATAAACAAACAAAACAGAAACAGATTCATAGATACAGAGAATATATTGATAATTCCCAGATGGAAGGGGGGTTGGGAGTGTGGGTGAAAAAAGGGAAAGGGATTAAGAAGTAGAAATTGGTTGTTACAAAGTAGTCATGGGGATGTAGGGTAAAGCATAAGGAACATAGTCTATAATATTGTAATAACTATGTATGATGTCAGATGGGTACTAGATTTGTTGGGGTAATAGATGGGAGGGGTTGGGGGCAGGGTGAAAAAGGTGAAGGGATTAAAAAGTACAAATCGGTAGTTACAAAATAGTTATGGGGATGTAAAGTAAAGCATAGGGAATATAGTCAATGATATGATAATAACTATATATAGGGGTAGGTAGGTACTAAACTAGTCAGGAAAATCACTTCTTAAATTATGTAAATGTCTAACTATTATGCTGTATACCTGAAATTAATATAAAATAATATTGAATGTCAGCTGTAATTGAAAAATTAAAAAGGGGGGGGAGGTAAAGGGCAAAAAGTGGTCTAAATTTTCAGGTATAAATCAAATAAGTCATGGAGATGTAACTTACAGCATGGGGGATATAGTCAATAATATTGTGATAGTATAGTACGGTGTCAGATGGTTGCTGGACTTATCATGGTGATCACTTCTTTAAGTATATAAACGTTGAACGACTATGGTGTAACCCTAAAACTCATATAATATTGTATAATATGTTAGCTGTATTTTTTAATAAAGATCTTTTTAAAAAGGAAAGAAAATAATAATAATAAATAAAATAAAACCAGTCCCATACTCAGAATGTTGATCCAAGAAGGAAAGACAGGACTCACGTGTCTGACAGTGGCTTCCTCTGCCTCTTGATTCTACATCTTCAGGACTGAAAGGCACCAGCTTCTACTTCTCACGTACATCATATCCTTGGCTTATGGACAAGCCTAACGTTCAAGTACCCCAGCTTTTGCTGCATTAAAGGGAGCTTAAGAAACTTAAAAAATACTTCCTCTATTTCAAAGTCTGATTTTCAAGTCCTGCTGTGGACTCAAACATCCTATTTTGGATATCAAACACTTAACATTGATTCATTTGTTCTTTTTTTTTTTTTCTGTGTAATAATCCTAATCCTCCCCAAGGCAAGGAAATGCCCCTGGCAAAATAGATAGAAATTCACACAAGCACTACAGGCAGACAAGAAAAGTAGAAATATGTTGACGATAGATAGATAGATAGATAGATGATAGATAGATAGATAGATAGATAGATAGATAGATAGATGTTTTATATTAGTGTCCTTACAGGAAAATAGAAAGAAAATAAATTCCGCTCCTTAATTTTAAGAAAATTAGTTTGGATCTTATAATTCTTGTTGAGAGTCTTTAAGGAATTTAATTATTCAAAAGCAGCAAATCCATAGATACTACACGTGAAGAATGTGCAACCTCGTTAGGAAGAAAAGATATGATATGCACAGAACAAGAGAGCCACGCTAAGGCTCAAGAACATGCTAAGAACAAGTTGTATGTTCTGCCTGCCAAAAAAAGGCAGGAACCAGAGACTGCTGGCTGTGGGGGTGTCCAGATGCAGGTACGGCATGAGTCACAAACAGAGGCAGTTTTGTTTTGTTTTTAATTTTTATTGGGGAACAGCCATGGTCATTGGTTACACATTGCTTTCATGCTACAATGGCATAGTTGACTCTTTTAGGGAGGGTGCAGCTCACAGTGGCCCATGCAGGGATCGAACCGGCAACCTTGGTTAGAGCACCACGCTCTAACCAACTGAGCTAACCGGTCACCCCTCTAGAGGCAGCTTTAGAGAGGCAGAGTGGAAGGGGGGAAGACAATCTGGGTCCTAGTCCATTCCCCCCTTCCTTCCTAGAGTTCAGGATGTCACTCTGCCCTCTGCGGCTCACACACCCCTCCATTTAGCCTTTCCCTGACCAAAAGACCAGGACCTGGAAGGACACACGGCCATTGCTTCACCAGCATCCAACCCCCTCCCACTGTTTCCCTCTTGCTAAGAGCCCCCAGATTTTCCTTTGAGGGAACCCCAGTCCTCCTGGTGGCAAAGCCCTGTGTTTGGGTGGCCCCCACCCCCAGCTTGAAGATGGGCCCTGATTGGCCCAAACCGGTCAGCAGCATTCCACCCCGCTTGCCACAGTGACGGCTGCAGGAATGCGTGGTGATCCAGGCCTAAAGTAGTCAACCAGCCCCAGCATTTCATTGGCCACAGTGATTGCAAGTGTCTACCTGGGAGGCAGGGGGTGGCCTGAGGTGACTGGGAAGATGCAAGACTTTGGTTTGACATTTGAAGGAGAGACATGCTCTCAGTCACTCTCTCTGAGCTCGGACGAGGGAGCACATCACCCTGAAGGTAGCTGGCAACCACCCTGCAACCAGGATGGAAGCCAGCCCAGGAATAAACCCAATGCCACTGGAGGCAGAGCAGAAAAGGGGAAAGAAACCTTGCCCTTGGTGATATGACTGACCTGCTGGATCCAACCAGCCTAGTCTTGGCTTCCCTGTTAAGAAAAATCAGTGTTTCCTCACTGCTTGAGCCAGTTTGAATTCGGTTATGTTGAAACAGAAGGATTCCTTCATCATCAAATTCCCCAGCAAGCCTGAGAACTCATCACCCCTCCGAGAATCCAGTTCAGACTTCTGCAGCCTCTGGCCCTGTGAGGACAGCTCCAGACAGGAGCGGGTCATCCAACTCAATCTGCTGAAGAGCCACTTTCCCAGAGGCCCCGGAGGCTCTGGAGAGAGCCCAGAGCCCGTGGTGTGCCAGACCTGCTGACAGGGCCTGCCGGCTCCAGACACAGTCTGATGGGCTTCTTTATTCTATCATTACGTTTTCCATTTTCTTGTTTGCAATTAGAAACATTTCCTTTTAATTTAGATAATTCCCCTCTTTCTCTTTTGCCTGCCTTTAAAATTGATCTGCACTGTGATGCCGCTTCACAAACGGCCCTTGATTTCTGTGTTCATTTGTTCAAGTATTTGGTATGTTTGCAGCCAAGAAGCCTTAGGCTCTGGATCATTATGTTCCTCGGTTTTCCCTTTTCAAGTCCTCAGCTAAAACCCATGATGAAACCAGACAGGCAGGGCTTTCCAGCGTTCTTCTTAAGGTCGCGCCCTTCTCCTCTGCACCCCCGTCAGCTCGTACTTGTACCTAGTGGCTCCTAAAAGAGAAGGATGTTGCCCTCCTCCCTGCCATTACTAAAGCTCCAGACACACACAAAACAGCAAATCCATTCGGCTCAGGGGGATTTTCCTTAAAGGTTCTTCCAAAAGCTCAACAACAACAAACAATAAAAATCTTGTGGAATAACTTGCAAAACACAGGGAGAGACAAGGTCTCCCATGCTTAAAAATCTCGTGGGGGGGCAGCCAGTTAACTCAGTTGGTTAGAGCACAGTGCTCAAAACACCAAGGTTGCCAGTTCGATCCCCGCATGAGCCACTGAGCTGTGCCCTCCACAACTAGATTGAAACAACTACTTGACTTGGAGCTGATGGGTCCTGGAGAAACACACTGTTCCCCAATTAAAAAAAAAAAATCTCATGGGAGGGGGTGAACCCTCTGTGAGGCACATAAATGTCTAATCACTGCATTGTACACCCGACATCATACAACACTGTATGTCAAACACAACATTATATGTTATAACTTTAAAAAGTTATAACAAAGTAAATTGCACAGAGGTGTGCAGAAGCGCTGCTACAGAGGCCAGGTCAGGAGGCGTTTCCATCTAAGTCACTAAGGAGGGATGGTTAGTGATGAGCCTTTCGATCTACTGATCCTCTTATTGGATTTCTTTGGTTGCTCTACTTCTGGGGATCACCTGAATCACTAATACTTTTTCCAGGTCTTGGCTTACACCCATTAGAAGAAACATTCCCCAGGAAGTGGTAGGTGATTCCAGTGTGGACACATAGGGAGCATCAGGACCTTGGGAATTCACAAGCTTCCAGGCTTCTCTGATGAAAGTCATTGACAGGGCCACAGCGGATTCTCTAAAAACAAAATTATTTTGATTCCGACCTTTAATAAAGGACACTGAGCCCCATGATGGAGCTGTTGCCATCTTGATCATCCTATCTTTAAAATAAACAGATAGCAGCGTCGGCTCCAACGCACACCCACATGCAAATAAAAAGCCCCCACGTGGCCTGCTCCCAGTCAAGTGCCCCTAGCCTGTTGCCATGGCTGGCTCAGGGCCACCAGGACTGACAGACAGTCGCAGCCGTGGAGACTACTGCACACTGGCTCAGCCCAAAATAGCGCCTGGGATAATGAGCAGAGGCCTAAGAATTTTGAAAGGCAAAAGACCCTCTCATTTGTGAGGCTGCCACCAACTGAAGGCAGACAAAAAAAGAGAAGGATTAAATAAAACAGACTTTGTCTTATTAACCTGGCACACACGCCTGGTGATCTGTGGCTTTGCTGGCAAATTGCAAAGGCCTCGATGGGAGATTCAAAACTCAACAAGTGACTGTCACTATGGAAACAGCCCACATGAACCCCAAGAATGAAGGACCTCGGCCTCGGGGAAAATGTCAGAGGACCAAGGATATTGCCTAGAATCTGACATCAGCTAAAGGCTGCACCGGGGAGGAGAATAAACTGATTGAAGAAACACCTTTGTGTCCTGAAGTCAACGCAAGGAGTTGGCCCTCGGGTCACGGGATTTAGAAATAATGGTGCTCTCTCCCCCTCCAGTAGGCTAGGGGGACCCAGACTGCAACGACTCTCGGCTGGCTGCAGGGCACAGCTGGCTCCGGGCCGCCGAAGAGTGCTGGCCTTGCAAGGCCCATGGCGCCAGAGCTGGAAACCCGAGGTGAAAGGAGGGGGAGCAAAATCCATCCGGGACAGGAAACTAAACTGGGCCTTTAACTAATTCAAAGCTGTGGGCAGCTAAGTATAGGGCTGGGTGTTCTCTCAGGAAGTGATCAGATTCAAGGCCATATTTTTTTAAATAAATTCCCCCAGAAAAGCCTCATTTGCAAGATAAGGCTAGGCTTGTGTCTGAGCAGGGGGGTCAGGATTGAGGGTTGGACTTAATGACATCTGTCGTTCCTTCCAACCTGTGATTCGTGATAATTGCCGGCGAGTGTAGTGATTTTTCAGGACACCATGATTACAAGACGTTCTTTAAATGCACAGTGTAGACATTCTAAATAACACGTTCAGAGACAGTTACCCAGATGGGAGATTACACAAAGGCAATAACCAACACCGGAGCAAGGTCCTCTTCCAGTACCAGGGCAGAAAAGGCCACCTGAAAACAGTTCCCACAGTCCCTCTGGGGGATTTTTAAGGAGGGGCAAATGTGTTATCTCCTTTGGGTCTTTAGTGGATGCACAGATTTAGATCTGTGTTTGTGTGTTTGGTGCCCTCATAGTAATAATAATAATAATAATAACAATAATAGCAAGAGTAATAATAATAACAGCAACGGAACACTTGCTATGTTTGCTATGCTCTAGGCATTATTCTAAGTACTTTTACATGTATTAACCCCTTTACCTTGTGTCTCAGCTGAGGTGGCCCCATAGGGGCACAGCCTGGGAGCAGAGATGTGGCAAGCTGGAAAAGCACATGTGATACGCAAAGGGCATCTCTGATCAATGCCCAGGAAGGTCTCCAGGAGAGTGATGGGCCACTCTGCAGGGCCTTTCAGACAGCATGTGGTCACCGTGTGAGGACCAGAAAAAGAGACATTTGGCTAGATCTCGGCCCCAGGAATGGGCTGGGCCATTGCACCCCACAGAAGCCAAAAGCTGCAGAGAGCAAGCTGACCTCCCGCAGTCACGCAAAGCATTGGGAGCGTGCATTCTTATGAGACATGAGGGGAAATTTGATCCAAATTGTGCTCCCTGATATGACACTTTTTAGATGCCTGTGTCTCTTCTCCAACAGCCCTGAAATATTGGGGAGAGCACGATAGTTAACATCTCTCAAACTCAACAAAGGAGAAAACCCTGGGCTTGGTTTTCAACCTTTGCAGTTTGAGGTGCCTTTAAACACCCAAAAGTGAGCATCTGGGCCCTTAGCTGGGTGAGTCCTCTGCACAGTGGGGACACTGAAGCTCTAGGATGAATGCCATCCCCTAGGGAGAGAAAAAGATCAGAAGCAGAGATGTCTGGTCAGTTGTCGCCCCCTCTCACTCCTCCACGTCCAGCCACTAGACAGCACTTTTCAGGATCACTGAACCCGTCCTAGATCCCTTAGATTTGCGGCCATAGGTCCACATTCTCTCCCTCCACAGTCACCTGAAGGAGGGGGTCTCCCTGCAGGTCTATCCCTTTCCAGGCTCTGGCTGAGAATTTTGAATTACAACCTGCAAATGCAAAACAGGTCTGCAGGTAGTTTGCAGAGAAATCGGAACATTAGTTGGTGTTTCAGCACCACCTCCCCCAGGCCTGCCCTCCGTGGGGCAGGAAAGAGGAATGCACCTGTTGTCAGAACCCAGAAGACAGAGCGGATCCAGTATAAGCAAGCCTCCAGCCCAAAGGCAACCCCAAATTGAAAGTATGGAAGCAGGAACTAATACTCTTCACAGGAAACAGAAGAGCTAAAGGCTATGCATTGATTTGGAAAGTGGGGGAATTTGCAATCCATTCAGAAGATAATAAGGCACAGTAATTAAGATCATGGGTTTTGGAGTCAGACGTGGATTTGACTCCCATCCAGATCTGCTAAGGGCTGGCTTGATTACCTTGGACAAGCTTTGTAACATCTCTGAGCCTCAGTGATCTCATTTATTAGATGCGATCAATAAATAGACTCCTGTATCTATTAGGTCACTTTCAGTTGCAAATGGAGAATCCTAATTCAGTGTCTCAACTAACAAGCAGATTTTTTTTTTTAACCTCACAAGACAAATCAAAAGTCATGGGCCAGCCGAGTGGCACGTTGGTTAGGAGTTGGCTTGGGGCACCACCTCTGAGCAACAGGGCCCCGGTTTGGATCCCACATTAAGGCCAGTGACGCTGCGCCCTCTACAGCTAAGATAGTGAACAACAGCTCAACCTGGAGCTGGGCTGCCGCGAGTTGCCTGCAACAGCATAGGCTGCAGTGGGGCTGGCCGGCAGCTGGCGTGAGCTTTTGTGAGCCACCATGAGCGGCCGTCCAATGGCCGGCAACCGATCTGCCTCACCCGGGAAGAGCGCAATGATAATACCAACATGGGCCAGTGAAGAGACATCGTCCACAACTGTCTGAAGAACAAAAGGACAGCAACTTGTCGGTTCCCCTTCCCCGATTCCCCAACGCTGTTCCCCTCCCCCAATTCTCCAATAAAATCTTTAAAAAAAAAAATCAGGGCAGCCTCTAAGCCCACCCCATCAGGACTCTGGTTCAATCAACTTCTCTGCATGTTAACTTCATCTTCGGGCTGGTAGCACCATGGCTGCTGCAGCTCCAGACACTCTATCTCAAAAATGGCAAAATCCAGTGGGAAAGAATGGGTGAGAAGGGGTGTTTCTTCTGGGGCGTCTTCTTTGAATTGGAAAAGGAAAGTTTTTCCAGAAGCCCCAGCAGCCTTCTCCCCCCATCTCATTACCCAGACATGGATCACACTCAGGGTTGCAACTGGCCTACACCCCACCTTTATGCAAATCAGAGAAAGGCAGCTCTTCTTCAAATAGGACGCGGCCTGGGGGGCACCCAGCTGCTTGCTCTTGGTAGTGACTGTATACACTCCTGCTCTGCTAAATGTGTTCTTGGTGGATAGCATTGATGTGGATTTACACTCTAGAACAACATTGCCCAATATGGCAGCCATTCGCCACACAGGGCTATTTTAATTTAATTTTAAATTAATTAAAATTAAATAAAATTTAAAATTCAGTCTCTTGGTTGTACTAGCCACATCTCAAATACCCAATAACCACCTGTGGCTAGTGGCTACTGTGCTGGAAAGCATAGAACGTGTTCATCATCACAGAAAGGTCAGAGCTGCTCTGAAATGCAGCCAGAATCTTCATGCTTGCACACTCTCATCAGTTAATATACATCTGCCATGTGAATGGTGCCCCTTTAGATGTGGTACCTTTGTATGGTGCTCAAGCCAATGTATAGGAGCCCTGACCACATATTCATTCCTAAACCAATGGTAAGGGGCCAAGACCCCTAGGATGGGCTTGGTCTTCAAACAACCATGACTCAACCCTGGTATTTGAAATGCACCCCTCCACAGTGCCTGGCCACTCAGAATAGAGCAGAAATTATAATATCAAAACAGTATCAACAAGGAAGTGGGGTAAATTTGGGGTCTGCATACAACTCATAGATACTTGTAAGAATTAAATAAAATAATGCATCCTTAGCAACTTCTGTGGTGCCTAGAACATAATTACTTAATAATGGATGTTAGCTCTCATATCATTATTGAGCAATAATTATGTCTAAAGTGTGTTTTGGCCATTGAACTGGCTTCTCACAAGAATAAGAGAAAACACCAAAGTGTTCCAGCAGGAATTCTGCTGGAACAGCAGAGAAATAGAGGACACTTGTCACCTCTCCTCCCCAGCTGGCTTTCCATGAGGGCATTCTCAAATGTGTCTTAGCCCTCTGGTACCCAGTTTCTTTCTGGGTCCTCTGAGTGGGGCTGGTTGAATGGAACAGTATGACACAAAGTCCCAACAGTTGACTTAGGCAGGTTGGGCTCAGGCAAACAGGCCTTCCTCTAGCCAAAGGAGAATGCAAATAAGCATGCTTGTCACAGCCAATCCAGAGAGAGGAGGCTGGGTTCATGGAGATGGAACGTCCCAAATAAAATCTTGCAGGAGCTTTGGGCTTCTTGGGAAATACTCTCAGTGAGCACAATAGATACAGTTACTTTCATCTTCTTCTCCCCCTAAAGTCTAGGTGTTTTATATTCAAAAGCAGGCCAATTTGTCAAACAAAACAATGAATGCTCATGGTTAAAAATATCCAGCCACACCAGAACATTTTGACTTCAAAGGCTCGATTCTCTTTTGTTATCAAATATTACAAAATATCAACACATTAGGACATTAGGATGGAGCCCACAGCTCATTAATGCTGACTATAATTGCATCAGGCTGTCTATACTGGCTTTTCCACTGGGCTGAATCTGTTGTTTATCAAGATTTGCTGTAGGGAATGTATTTGCATATATAGTGAGAGCAAATGCCTAATAGAGTAAAAAGTTTACTTTTGAGGTGGTGGCCCTCGCTCCCAGCCTGCGTCTCCAGGAACAGCTCTCTGCCACTGTCATTAATCCCACGGTCACGTGATTTGCACAGAGCAAATACTAAAAGGTGGTAAGACCCAGCTAGGAAAATGAGTCAACCCACAGAATTTACTTAAGGGAAGGTATTCATTGTCTGTTTTCAGATTCTCTATTGTGGATGTGCATGAACTCCATGGAAAATTAGAGTAAGGAAGTCATTAATGTCTGAAACAAGTGACAATCTCTTTCTAGCCATTATCTCAAACTTAACCACAACCATACATGTATCCCCAAAGCAAAACTCTCTAGAATTGCACTGAATAGTGGCATCATCTGGTGGACATAAGCGATACTGCAACTCCCCTATACATGTTTGTCATCCTTCCATGAAAAATATTAATTTCTTAATAGTGCTCAATTGCTCAGGGGTCGTTGTAAGTTACTGAAATTTCCTCTATAAAGCATTTTCAATTAGCTGCACTTCTCCAAATGACTTACACGCAGTTATACAAGCTTACACTCCAATAGTGTCAAAGTCTGTTTTCCATACTTTTCTAACAAATTGGTGTATAGATCTTCTCTCATCCCAAAAGTTCATGAACTCCTTGAGGGCAAGTCTTCTACTCTTGTATATTCCTTATGCTTCCTACTATCTTAATGGGTTCTTGATAAGGACGTACAAAGAACTGAACAACTTACACAAGACAGAATCTACCCAGGCTGCCAAAAAAATGTACACATTTTAAGAGATGTTATCTATGTATTACTTTTCAAAGTTGAATTCAATTATGGTAGCAACGTGTAGTATGATGTTCACTCAAAAGACGGCGTTAATCACATAAATGCTAGCATCATTCATTGTATTACAATTCTAATACAGCGTTTTCTTTTCTTAAAATGTGTATACATTTTTTTGGCACCCACTGTATATTAAGGAGAGCAGAACCGTGCAGTGGGAAGTGTACAGAATTTGGAAGCAAAATGACAGCATTCTTGTTCCAGATCTTCCATTTGATAGCTACGTGGCATTGGGTCATTTCTAAACGTTGGTTTCTCAATCTGCAGATTGAATATATTAATAGCTTCCTCCCAGCATTATTTTGAAGAATAAATGAAATCATCCAAGTAAAAGAGCAGCGTAAACTGTTATATCATTTTAGTGTCATTTATCTGCATCCTCCCTGAACAATTCAGTACGCATTTGGCTTTAAGTTATTGTTATTATCTCCATTATGGTCACCCCACCAGAAAACTGCAAAATAAATCCTCCCTTCAAGCCCAGAATCACCCTGGTCATCTCTCTCCTGAGGAATGCAGAACGGACAACCATCTTTTTACTGCCCTCAACAAAAACAAAAAAACAAACAAATAATCCCCAGGTACCAGAGAGAAGAGATTTGACTCAGCAGCTGCTCACTGAAAACAGCCTGGGTCATTCATTGATTGGAGGTTTCAAATGATAGAATTTGACAGCTAGCCAAAGGGTGTGGGGAACTAGCAGACACTTGATTAATAGAAGAGTGGTTTGTGGGGAGGTAGGAGTTACCCCTCACCCTTCCCATATCCACTCAGAACTTATCATATCTAGGACATGATATGCAGCTCTGAGCACCAACTTTTAAAGCTTAACCAGCACAGGGTTCAAAGGAGCTGGATTCTCCCTTTAGACCAGTTTTGTGAAAGAGGGGGTTAACTCTCTCTGAAGGAGAATAAAGACCACAGGGAGATTTGGGGAAGCATTTCATTTCTGTGTAACAAGGAACTTTCTAATAGTCCTGGAGTTGGATCCAGAGAGAATTCCCAGCCTGGGGCCTCCCTCCCACTGAGCTAGGCAGCAAGGGATTAGGCATCACAGGGCTGGTAGAACTTGCAAGCCTTCAGGGTTTGATCCAATTTGAGATGCTGGGGTTCCATATCCCAGCTCTGCTGACCTTGAGGAGGGGACATTCCCTCCCTATGCCCTACAACCTCCATCAAGTGTTTCTCTGTGGCCCAGCGGTGACAGTCCTGCAAGGAAACACAAGAAAGACCACTAGGCAGAGAGCAGGGCACCCCTAACAATGCAAACTCTGGCCATGCCCTCAGGGGCTGAGACCCAGGAGCAAGGGTGCTGCTAAGTGCTCATTCAAGGAGTCTCCCCACTTTGGGATTGAAGGCCCCCCGGGGTACTCGGTCTATCTCTCCATACTGGTGATTTACTCCTCCTTCCTCACCAAAACCCCTTCCCAATTGCCGGAATTTGCTCCCACCCCACCTTCACCCCCACCCCCAACAGGTGTGAACAGTCCTTGCTCACATTCCCTATGTCCACACTGGCTGTGGAAAGCAGGCTCCAAGATGGCGCCAACAATCCCCACCTTCACCTCCTGACATTCACAACCTTTGTAATCCTCTCCCCTTAAGTTGCTTCTAATCAAGAGAATATGGCAATGACGAGGAGATATTACTTCTGTGACAAGGTTACAAAATATTCTATCATCCATTTTGTTAGAAGTCTCTCTTGCTGGCTTTCGAATAAAGCTACCAGGTTGGAGAGACCCAAGTGTCAGGAAGCCGGGCAGAATCCAACCAACCAGTCTGCAAGGAACCAAGGCTCTCAGAGCCCTTGAGGACATGAATCCTGCCCACATCCACAAAAATGAGTTTATAAATGGGTCCTTCCCCAGGTGAGCCTGCAGATGAGACCCTGACCCTGGTCAACACCTCTACTGCAGCTTCATGAGCAACCTTGATGTAAAGGGTCTTCAAACTAAGCTGTGCCCAGATTCCTGACCCACAGACACTGTGAGATAATAAATGGATGTTGTTTTAAGCCATTTTAAACTTTTAATGAGTATGCTGGCTTTCCTGCATCTCTCGGTCTGGGGACATTCTCTGGCTCGGCAGCATGCCTGGCCCCAGTGGGGAATACTACAAGAACAATCCTCAACCAGTGGAGTTGGATACATGTCCCCAGATTCCTGACTCCAGTGGGATGGTTCCAAATACACAGTCTCAGGGTGTTCCCAGCAGATTGGGCCCCCCGGTTGCTAAGAAAGGTAACTCCCTCATTAGCATTCCCTTTACTAGCTTTCCTCCCTTCCCTTTCTCACTTCCCCACGCCATCATCATGTTTCCTAAGATCACCTCTGACAAAACTACTTGCACCCATATGCTTGTCTGCTTTGAGTTAGAACCTAAACTGACATAGACTTATCTATTCACCTTACCTGCTTCCTGGGTTTATGAAAAACTAGAATCTTTTCTCTAAGTGCCAGAGCTCCCCTGTTATGAGGTTAATCCACATCCTTGGCAAAAAAAAAAAAAAAAGGCTTTATCTCACCACAACCCTGCACTCCCCCTCCCCCAGAGTAGCCCTAAGCAACTTTTCTAGTCCTTGCCACAAGATCTGCATCTCTTCTATCAATCTTCCACCCCTTCCTTAGGAAAGCCTCTTCTCACCAAAACAGAGCTGCAGGGAGAGCTTGGCAGCGTGTATGTCAACCCGTACTGCCCATTCCTTACTGTCACACAGCCTGGGGCTGACGTACCTAATATTTTACACAAATCTTTGTTCAAGACAGTTCTGTCTATACTAAACAGAATAAGCCCCATCCTTTATTCATTTTGCTTCTAGTTCTGCCCCTCTTTTGTTCATTTATTAATTCAGTTAAGCATGTGTTCCACAGGCATCATGGCGGACCTCGGCGGTAAGGACCAAACAGTATCTGTGAGGGAGTCCTTCTTTATAGCTCACAAGCCGCCTACAGGCATCTCCAAGACTGGGGAAGAGGGATTTGAGGGTGTGGAAGCCATGGTCATCAACTTACATATTCTTAAAAACCATGAAAATGTCAGCCTCCTTGATTATTTGCTCACCAGTGTCTCTGTTGACAAATCAGCCTTGGGTACTTATTCAGGGTGCTAACAAGTCTTTCTGGGCTTTCCTGGGAGAAGGATTCTGAGCTACTCTCAATTCTCTCCCTACTTGGCCTTGCCACTGTGATCATGTTTTCCCACTGGTGAGAGGGAAGGCATTCTTGTCATCACCAAATGTTTCATTTTCAGCAGCCTCTCTCAAAGGCAGCTCTCTGGATGGGTGCCTTTTTTTTCTGGGGAACTCAGACCCACCATCTCCATTCTGGGTTTAGCTCTAAAGGTTCAAATCTCCACATTTCCATGACTCTTCAGGGCCTGTTCATTGTCCTAGTATCTCCAGGAAAGATCCCAAATGCAAATAAGATGGACTTATGTCTCTAAATATGGTGGGTATGTTACCAAAATCTCAGTAAGCAGAGCCCTGTTGCAGGCTGGGCCATCAGTGAGGCCAGGCAAACCTGAGCTGCCGTCCACTGCCAGCTAGCCTGTCTTCAAATCCCAAAACCTCCTCCAGGAAGCCCCAGTGGGCCTCCCACTGCACCTTCCAAAACACAGTGCTTTGGTTTCATTCTAGAACCTTCTACTTGGCCAAAACTCACTGTTGAGCTATTTGGTATTGAGTGGGCCAAGGTCCCCAAGTGGTCCCATCAGCCTCATCTGAGGTGGTGTTGCTAGAGTTCAGCAATTCAGGGCCTGTCAGCTCCATGATTCCCAGGTAGGGTCAGGTATGTGCTTCCCAACATTTCACTTTCTTTGTAAGAAGTATATGGTTCTCTGTGTGCTCCTGGGACAACGGGGAGGAAACTCTCTGATACCCAAAACCCTTAACCTGGCCCTGCCTGTGCACAGCTCCATCTGATAGTGATAAGAGCATTGTTCCTGGTCCTGCTCAGCCATTTCCATGGTTTCCACGTGTGAAACCACGGGCACAATACCTGACCCCTCTGAACTTCGCCTTCTTCCGTGGCGAAACAATTATATCTGAATTGCTTTGAGGGTTAAATGAAATCATGTGAGCTACACACAGAGTGAGCTTAGCTCACTAGAAATCTCCTCCTAATTACGCTAAGCCTGTGCTGTCCAATACAGAAGGCACCAGCCCCATGGGGCTATTTGACATTTAAATTTAAATGAATTAAAATTCAGTTCCTCAGTCAGACCAGCTACATTTCAAGGGTTCAGTAGCCACCTGGGACTGGTGACTACGGTACTGGACATTTTCATCACCACAGAAAGTTCTATTGGGGGTTTTCAACGATACCAATGCCCGGGTGGCACCCTAGAGCAATTATATCTGAATTGCTTTGAGTGGGGACCCTGCCATGAGTTTTGGCTTTGGTTTTCTGGGGTTTGTTTGTTTGTTTGGTTGGTTGGTTGGTTGGTTGGTTGGTTGGTTGTTTGTTTGGCTTCATTTGGTTTTTAAGCTCCTCAGATTATGCCGTATCAATGAGCAGCTAAGGTTGAGAACCACTGCCCTGGACAAATTCTCCACAACCGAACTCTATTTTTGAATATTCCCCCTTCACTCCTAATCTTTGATCCCCACCTGGAGACTCCCTCAGAGATATGCCCCTCTCCTAAACTCTATGGTATTTGCTTATTGTCTCTGACCCTCACTTGTCACCAAGACACACACACACACACACACACACACCTAGATGTTACTCTTTCCGGTCCGTGGTTTCATGGCCCTGTAGGTTTGTGAGTCCTTGTAGGAGAAGAACCAGGCAGTACCATACCTCCTCCCTCAACCTCCCGAGCACTGGCCTGAGGGCCTGAGCACATCCTACACACAACCGTGTCTCCTGTCTTCTGTTAGATGGCCATCCCCTCGAGGGCAGTACCTGCCTGTCTTTACAGGTCTCACAGCGCCTTACTGATGAAACCCCGCAAGAAAGCGAGCATGAGAAGATTCAGCCACCCTGGGACAGACCGCGCTGTTGGTTGGGAAGCTGGAGAAATATTTAAAACTGACCTTGCTTCTTACAATCTTAGCTACCAGTTGATGCACTAGTTTTGTTTGTTTGTTTGTTTGTTTGTTTGTTTTTAGCTGAGCCATCCTGCCACCTGTTGGCAGCTCAGCAGCTGCTGAGAATCGAAATGCTGTTGCTCAGAGCTCAAACTCTTGAGTGAGCTCCTAATCAACTGAGCCACTCGGCCGGCTCGATGCACTAGTTTTTAGAGAGAAACTACGGAGTGTAAAACGCGGTCCTAGGTACAAAAAAGAGGGAAGCAATTTGGGGCAGGCTCAGGGCCGGTGAGTTTCCACAATGCCGTCTCATTTAATCCTCACGGTGACTTGTAAGGAAAGAAAGAATGACTATTCCTTTCTACAGATGAAGTCACTGAGACCTGATGAATTTAGATAATGTACCCAAGAACCCAGTTAGTCAAGGGTAGATTCAGAATTTAAACCCTAGTTTTTCAGATTAAGAAGCACATGTTTGTTCTACTATCCTTTGTGGCCAATATCTGTCCCAGCAAGGTGGGGTTGGGAGTGTCAATGAAAAGGTAAGACACACATAGAGAACAATCAATGAACTTGAGGGTATTGTTGATAAAGGTTCAATAAAACAAGATTCTACCTTGGCCAGTAGGGCAAGTGAAAAGAGTTAGACCCCCTAATAAAAGCAGCTTTGAACTGGGTCTTAAAAAAATGGCTTCCATAAAAGAAGTGGACAAAGCATTAGAGATAGTTCGGGCACACTATGTGAACAAGGAAAGGCTCAGAGCCTCACATTCAGAGGAACAGAAAAGACAAGTGGATGATGAATGATGACAATAATAGAAGGTTATGGTTATTGAGCGCTGAGCAATGCCAGGCTCTAGTTACATGTTTTCTCCCACTGATCTACACAACAATATAATGGGTCCTATCATTATTCCCATTTGACCTATGAGGAAACTGATGCTCAGAAAGGTTAAGTCTGTGCCCAAAGTCACACAGCAAGTTGTGTGATATAAATCATACCTGTTGATTAAAAAGTCACCTGAGAGGGATGAGGCAGCCACACTCCCTCTAAAGGGATGGGCTTGGACGCAGACTACCTGGGTTTATATACCCAGCCTCTGCACCCTTCACAGTGGCGTGTTCTGGTGCGAGACACTCCCCAGGCCTGCTTTCTCATTTGTGAAATGAGAGTAATTATAGTACCTGCTTCGTGGGGATGTTGTCTGTGTGAAATGACAAAAGGCACATCATGAAGGGCTTAGCCCAGTGTCTGGCAAGTAGTAAGTGCTCAGTAAATTTTAACTGTTATTATTACAAAAAGCATCTGGGTTGATTGATTGCCTAAGGGGAATAGCCAGCACTGGGGGAAATTCTGGTTGATTGGCTGGAATACATGGCCTCAGAGTCTATGGGACTACCCAGTGGAACCCAACAAGCTCTCTGAAAAGAATCAGTCTGATCTAGCTGTGGGTTTGGGCTGTTCCCCCTGAGGGGGACCCAGACCCAAGAACCCTTCCCTTAACTTGCAGGGTTAGGAGGAGTTTGCGAATTTCTTCTGTACAGTTCTTCCCTGAAAGACTCAGGCCAGCCAGTTCTAGCAATGATGCTCCACTGTTAGCTGTCTAATGTGTTAGAGGTCTGTGAGAGAATTCATTTCAGTAAAGGATTCTGCTAAGAAGGAGGCAGGGAAGAAGTGAACGAGGGAGCTTGAGAACCACCAAGAGTAAAACATCCAGCCCCTTTACTGATTTGAGCATCTGAGGTCCAGAAGAGTTAGGTAATCTGCCCCGAGTTCCACAGCCAAGGAGCTCTTAGCCCCACCATGATCAGAATCAGGCCTGCTCCCTCAGTGCAGGGGTCTCTCTGCCACCCGGGGTTGCTGTCAATCCCATCCTCCTGCAGGGGGCACTATTCCCATTGTATTTTACGTGAATGGCACCTCCCTGGGGTCTAGCAAGTCCAGGGCATGGCAATTACAAAGCTCAAAGCTCCAGTTCCATTCAGAAAGATCACGGCCAGGATAAGAATGTCTTTTGTGTGTGCTGTGCCTGAGTGTTTATATCAGAGGTCAACAAGCTTTTGCTGTCAAGGCTGGATAGTTAATATTCCATCTTTACAGGCCATTCAGTCTCTGTCACACCTTCTCAACTCCGTCTTGGTAGCACAAAGCAGCCAGACCATCAGTAAAGGAATTCGTGTGGCTGTGTTCCAATAAAACTTTATTTATGGACACTGGAACTTGAATTTCATTAAACATCCACATATTATAAAATGTTCTTTTTTTATTTTTTTTTCAACAGTTCAAAACTATGAAACTCATTCTTAGCTGAATGACTATACAAAAACAGGCATCAGGTCAAATTTAGCTTGTAGATCATAATTTGCTGACCCCTGGTTCATATGATTAGTTCATACTCTTGTCTCTCTTGAGCTTTGTGCGAGTTATGAAAAGTTGGAAGGACAAGCATAAAACCCACTTCCTACAAACATATATAGACCCGAAATCAGAGAGGTTAATTTTATGTCATATTGTCCAACCTTTAAAACAGCCTGAGAGAAGCCACAAAGTGCCCTAAAGACCCTGGAAGGAGCCCGTTTTATTTTTTTGTTTTTTTTTTTTTTAGAAGGCGACCACTTTATTGCCTGTGTGGACAATGCCCAGAGTGGGTGGGGCAGGAGGGGCTGGGGCCTGTTCCGGAAAATAAAGTTGCCTTCAGCAGATGTGGGCCATGTCGCTGAGGAAGGGTGTCTTCATGCAGCCGGTGCAGAGCTGGTCCATCCACAGCTGTGCCTCATGCTGCAGGGGTGTGCAGCGCGGGTAGAAGGTGAAGTCCACGCGGTAGTTGAGCAGGCAGCTGAGGGAGGCCATGTAGAGGTCGGAGAAGCGCACATGGCGCCAAGAGAAGTAGGTGGGGTTGTGGAAGGTGCTGAAGATGCTCCCAAACTGAGCATTGAACAGGGCCTTGGTAATGCACCTTAGCTCTTGCCGCTCCTGCATCCAGGCAGCCAGCACCTGTCGTGACTCTGCATCCTGGTAAGTCTGCATTCGCTCCAGTAGCCCTGTGAGCGCCTGCTGCCATGTCAGTGAGTGCATGTACTGCTCCGTGTTGACGATGTGGATTTCGCGTTCCAGCTCAGGGATGATGGCACCTGTGCGCCAGCCATGCCGCAGCATGAGTTCCGCCAGGTCACTGTAGAGGTGGTCTCCGAAGTACAGCACACGGGGGCCACGCCATTCTGTCAGACGCAGGAAGTCTAACAGGTTTCCCTGCCGATAGATCTTGCCCTTTTCTAGGCGGGTGATGCGGTCCCACTGGAGCGAGCCCTTCTCATCGAGTTTCCTGAAAGGCTTGCGCGGGTCAGTGAAGAAGCTGGGCTTGTCTGCCTGGACAATGACCACATCGAAGAGTTGGCGCCAGTCGGGACCCACCATATGGCGCATTCCCTGGTCCACAAAACTGAAAGGACTGTTGGTGATGAAGAACAGCTGTTTCCCATGGTCCACCAGGCGGCTCAGGACAGCGAATGTCTCATCCCCTCTCAGGATGTACTTCTCCATGTTCCGCTCGATCCACTGGTACATGAGGCCCTTCACGTGCACGTCTCGAATGGCATCCGTCACATCCTTATAGAGGTGCTCTTGGTCAAACTCCAGGCCATGGCCCAAGAAGTGATCCACCACACAGGAGAGCAGTGCCATCTCTAGCAGTGAGAAGATGTCCATGAACTGCTTGATGGAGGGACCCTTGCCATAGAAGCCACTCATCTGGTACAGTGGGATGTGCTGGGTGCCCCCATATAGGTCGATCACCTCCTCATCTGGCACAGGCTGCAGGCCCCTGTAGGCCGTCCCCAGTTGCACGTAATGGAAGGCATCAATCTTCATCAGAAGGCTCTTCTGAATGTCGTAGTGGAGGCCACGGATGGCAAAGCTGGGGTTGTAGTCATACTTCCGAATACCCTCTGGGTACTTGTAGTGCTCAATCAGGATGTCACGGGCAGCACTGAAGATCTCTGGATGCAGCGAGTCTGCATACTGGGCCAGCGTGTAGTCGTAGTCAAAGCCATAAGACCTCAACATCATGCAGGCTGATCTCGTTGTTGGCATAGATGGCTGCTGGGTTCAAAAGACTGCAGACCTCGGGGGGAAGGAGATCGTGCACCAGTCTCCGCATATCCTGGTAACGAGCCCACAGGTGAGCGCTGAGCTCCGCGCCACTGGCGGGCAATGGGGCGGACACAGAGTGCAGAGCGCCAGGGCAGTGGGCGCCAGGACGGGGTGCGGGGGGGCCAGGGCAGGAGGGCGAGGACGAGGCGGCTCGTGGCCCGCCGTGGCCTCGGCATGGCAGCCAGCGCCGAGCGGCCACCCGCAGCCCCGCGCCCACCATGCCCGCTGCTCGCCGCCCGTGCAGCCCTCGGCCCATCCGCCGCCCTCCGACTCCCGTTTTAAAATAACCTTCTCCTTGAGGCTGCCTAGAACCCGAGCCAATCTTGCAAGTTAACATCACCAGTGTCCTTTCCAGGATTTGCTCCACAAGCATACATCTCTGTGATGCACCTTCAGCAAATTGGAACCAGCCTGAGCTCCAGAACACACGAGCAAAAGTCACATGACTGTCCATTCCAGATGTGCAGTTCTCATCTCTACATATAAAATTGATCACCCACACACTCCCATAAGCACCAAACCAGAAAGATCAGAGTTCAATTTTAAGTTGACAGCTTAGCCCTAGGTATTAGAAGAACAAAAGAAACCTAAGTCCCTACGGGAGCTGGATTCAGAATGGAGAGCAATGAGTGGGAAGGAAAATTTGAGGATTTCCAGACAGGAGAGATGCACAAGACAGATAGGAGTAAGGGTTGGGGGGTACTGGGACAAGTGAGAAAGCCAGTTGGCAAGAAGGTGTGGGTGGAGAATTGGGGTCTCCCAGAGTCAACAAAGAGCCCAGACTTGATGTAAGAGGCCTTGTGAGTTTTTTGAGGAGAGAAGTGAGATGAAGAAAGCAGGGAAATGCATTTTATCAGCCAGTATTGTATAAGATGGTAGAGAAAGAGGCAGAAATGTCCAAAGATTCAGGAGATTGTTTGAGTATTCCAGGGATGAGCTAAAGGGAACCTGACCCACAGAGGTGGCGAGAGTCAAGGCAGAAGGCCAAGTCCAAATGCTCTTCCAAAGGAAGGGTGGGGAGGCCCAAGATTCACTAGACCTGGAGGATGGAGCTGTGTCCACAGGGACTCCATCAGATCTGGCCTGGGTGAGTGGACTGAAACAGGATGTTGGTAGGAGCAGACTATTTCTTCCTCTTATGAATAAACAATATGTCTACACTGACTATAATTAGCATAAATGTAGCAAGTCTATATCAAAACCCCCAGCACTCAAGCTCAGTACAAGCCCTTTTCTTCTTTCTTTTTTAAATTAATATTTTTCCTTTGGTTTTTTAGAGCCGTTTTAGGCTCACAGCAAAACTGAGTGGAAAGTACAGAGAGTTCCCACACACACCCCTGTCCCCACACACGGACACCCCCCTCCACTAGCAATAGCCCCACCCAAGTGATACACGTGGTCACCATCAATGAATCTGCATTGACACATCATTAGCCCCCACAGTCCAGTCCATAGTTTACGTTAGGGCTCACTCTTGGTGTTGTACGTTTTATGGGCTTTGACAAGCATACAATAATATGTATCCCCCATTTATAGTGTCAGACAGTATCATTTCTCTGTCCTAAAAACCCTCTGTACTCTTCCTGTTCCTCCCCCCATCCCCTCAACTCCCTGGCAACTACTGAGCTTGTCACTGTCATCATAGTTTTGCCTCTTCCAGGATGTCATATAACCCTTCTTTTTTTGAAAAATAAATTATTTTATTTTTAAGTAATACATGCAGAGGTGGAACGAGAGAGAGAGAGAGAGAGAGAGAGAGAGAGAGAGAGAGAGAGAGAAATGAAGGGAGTAAGGGAAGGAAGGAGGGAGGGAGGGAAAAAGGAACGGAAGTCTCCCTCCCTTTCCAACAGCCACTCATCCTGTCCCTCACTACCAGTTTTTACCAATTCACACATATGCAATTGTTCAAGCAGGGTGTGTGTGCATTTGTGTTGTGTGTGTGTGTGTGTGTGTAACTTTTGAGGGAAGGTGTTGAAGATGAGGTGCTAGCAAGACAATTAGGTAAAGAGAGCAAGCAGTAAACATCTGCAACAATGGAAAGGGAATTCCAGTGACAGGCCAGACCCAAATATGTAGATTCAGGTGCCTCTGCCCTGGTGACAGCTGAGAATGGATGAGCTCTGGGGCGAGCAGGAAGTGTGAAGATTGGAGATCCAGGCCTTGAGGAGCTCCTTCATTACAATTATTCCTTAGAACCTTCTAGGAGTGAGGCCCTGTGGGGAGCACCTGCCTAGGGAAAGGTGCAGACAAAACCAAGGTGTGATCAGAGGCTCAGGGAAGTGGAAATACTATAGCCTCATGGAATGAAGCCAAGGGAAGAGTCAGCACAAAAGGGGATGTCATGCATTTGCCACCAGATCTTAAGAGAAGTGAGACAAACCCAAAACTAGGGAATCGGGCAAAAATGAGCCTACCTGAGAGTAATTTCTGCTGGCGCCTGGGGAACAAAGCCAGATATTGAATTAACAGGGAATGCAGAGTGAAGAAATAGAGGCTAAGAAAGAAACATGTTTACGACAGGTCTGAAAGCTCTGGAGTCTGACGTATTTCAGAATACAGACCTTTCTGGATTTTGGAAAGGTGATACAGCGCACAAACTATATCCAACTAGATATAACACACCCAGCAGAGCCTGGAATAAGACCCCATAATCTAGCACATTAATACTTCTGCAGTGAATCATACAAACATTCACACCAAGCATGATAGATAAAGAGCATAAAGTTTCAGCTCCAGCTTAAGAAAATCTTTTTTGGTTTCCAGAGCTTTTGGTGTTTCAGAGCAGATAAAGGACAGATAAGGGGCCTGAGCTGAATTACTTTTCAGCTTTTAGGTCCAGCAGCCCAGGCTTACTTTTATACCTGGAATAAAGTCTTACATTGCCACAAATAGCGAAAATCCCTCAAGGGGTTTCACACATACATTCTTTTTTTAAACTGGACTCTAAGTGGCTTGAAAACAGAATTTAAGTCTGATTATCTCTGGGTCCTCAGCGTAGGGCATAGAACCCGGCATGTGGTACATACCCAGTTATTAAGCTGCATGAATTCTCACTACTTCTAATAATTCCTCTGCATGGGCCTGATCACTGTCCCACCTTGGCTCTTTCTGTAGCCCAACCTCCAGCCCTTGTCAGCCCAACCTCCAGAATTGCTCCTCTATTGATATGCAGCTGGCACATCCTATTTCTCTTCTTAAATCCAAACTCAATAGCCATCTGTTTGTTCTGGTATTCCAGCACTAATTGCCATTCCTGATTTTGTTTGATATGTTTGACCTGGTATTTTGGAACTAACTCTTAATTGTGTTTTTATTTAATATGGATAGCACATATGAAGCAAGAGCATACGGAGTGCTATATAAATGCAAATTTTATTGTATTTCACTCCAGACCTCAGAGACTTGCCAAACTTGGTTCTGTTCTGAAAAAGTTTCTCCCTCAAGGGCTTAGGGGAGTTTCATCTCTCTCCCTAACACAGCTTCCTCAAAGGTGGACAAATGAGGAGACAAACACCCATCACATATAAGCCAGCATCTCACCAACTGGTCTACCAACACTATGGGCTTCAGGTTGTACTGAGATTTGTATGAGGTTAACAAATCTCGGGCCGGCCGAGTGGCTCAGTTGGTTAAGAGTTGGCTTAAGAGCACAAGTTCTGAGCAACAGGGCTGCCGATTCGATTCCCACATGGGCCAGTGACGCTGCACCCGAGCTGAGCTGTCACTGAGCTGCCAACAGGTGGCAAAATGGCTCAGCTGGTGTAATAACAAGATTGCCTGTTCAATGGAGGACTACACCCACCCACAACTAAGACTGAACTCGGCACCTTGAGCTGGGCTGCCGCCCAGATGGCTCAGTGAATAAAGTGTGCGCTCTTAACAACAAGGCTGCTGGTTCGATTCCCGCATGGAATGGTGGCTACACCCATCTACAACTAAGATTGAATACAGCACCTTGAGCTTAGAGGCCACGGGCTGCCAACAGGCAGCCAGATGGCGACTGGCACCCTCCACAATGAAAATTGAAGAACAACTTGGCTGGTCCCCTTCCCCAATTCCCCAGTAAAAATCTTAAAAAAAAAAAAATCACACTAGGTTATGACATTTTTTTTATCCCGCTTCTGTGAACTGATTGAGTGTTTTGCATTAAGAAGCACCATCCTAACTGGGTCACTATGACATTATTTCAAGTTTAAGTTTGCAATGTGAGAAGCACTATTTTAATTTTCTAGTTTTTTTGTTTTGGGGTGTTTTTTTTTTAAGATTTTTATTGGGGAATTGGGGGGATGGGAACAGCGCTGAGAAATTGGGGGAAGGGGAACAGACAAGTTGCTGTCGTTTTGTTCTTCAGTCTAGTTGTGGAGGACGTTGCTTCACTGGCCCAGTTGGCACCATCATTGCGCTCTTCCCTGGTGAGGCAGATCAGTCGCCGGCTTCTGGACGGCCGCTCACACTGGCTGCTGGCTACACACGGTAGCCCATGGCAATCCACTGCCACAGGGACTGCAGCCCACGCCGTCGCTGGTGACTCATAGNACACACGGTAGCCCATGGCAATCCACTGCCACAGGGACTGCAGCCCACGCCGTCGCTGGTGACTCATAGGCAGCCCAGCTCCAGGTTGAGCTGTTGTTCAGCATCTTAGCTGTGGAGGGCAGTGTCACTGGCCCTCATATGTAGGATCTGAACCGGGGCCCTCTGGCGTCCCAAGCCAGTTCTTAACCATCGCACCACTCGGCGGTCCCTTAATTTTCTAGTTTTTGAAGAATAGATTCATTGTTATACAAATGTGCCATTAACCAAGTAGATAATTTGTACAACTTATAAGGCTCCACTGAAATTTTTCAAGATAAGCTATTGTACATCCAGGAAGTGTCTAAAGTTCTTTTTCTAATGAGATTTCAGATCCTGTAAGAACTGAGTGAGGCAACAATTGACATAGCAAAGGCATAACTCTTACAACTTATGAATCATCCTGTTCAGGGGTCATGAGTCACCACCCTTGGTCCCTATGCTCTAAGCAGCCAAGCTGGTCCCCAAGCCACATAAGAGTTTAGTGCTTCCACTGTCCAGGGTCTGAATTTTGAACTTCTCACCCTGACCCATTCCTCAGGCCACATTCCATGCTGCTCTCGTGATTTCTGGCTTTTTACATTATTGCTCATTTTTCCATTTCTGGTTTCTCCCCCTCCTTAGACTTGGCCCGCAGATTATCCTCTTAGCTATGACCCTGGCTCTCTCTCAGCTTATGACTGAATGAATGAATGAATGAATGAATGAATGAATGAATTTTCCATTCTTTCTTAGTCACTGATTCCATCCCATTGTGTTCTTGAAACAGTCCAATAGGTTATACATGTCTGCAATGTGAACAGCATATTTGGTTTTCATCCATCTGGACAGAAAAATGCTTGCCATTTCAGAAATCTTTATATATTTAATAGTTTATTGAATAACATTCTTTATAACCCAAAGTGGTCTTGGAAAATTACTAAACCTTCTCCATTTGTGGGGCATGGCCAGGCCAATGAAATGCTGCTAATATTATTATGAAGTCTCCATTGATATTATGTCTGAAGAGAATTGCCGTATTAAGAAAGATATTCTAGGGCCGGCCGAGTGGCTCAGTTGGTTAAGAGCTCGCTCAAGAGTTTGAGCAATAGTGGTTCGATGCCTGGCCTGAGCTGAGCTGCTGCTGAGCTGCCAACAGGTGGCAGGATGACTCAGCTTAAAAAAAGAAAAAATAAATAAACAAGAAAGGTATTCTACTATTCCACATGATATCTTGCATGCATCACCATGAAGTTGAAATGCCTTTACTATCACTGGCCTTTAGAAAACCAGATGTAGACCACAGCTATAAAGGTTGTAGGAATTACAGAGGAACAGAAATTCCATCTTTGTTCACACTGGAGTAGAGGTAGCACCAATGCTAAGTATGGCCAAGAAAAGATGGTGGGGAGGCAGAGGGTGAGGGCCAAAGTATTACCGAAAGTAGAAACCAAGTCAAGGATCAAGATTCAAGTAATTAAGGTGAAAACCTGAGCCAGATTCTATGATGAGACACCAAGACCTAGTAAGGGTTCTAGGTGCTAAAAAGCCACGACCAGAAGTAACCAATAACAGAAAAGCAAGCTCTGGCATCCTGGAAACCTTTGAAGATGACTGGGAAGTAAGTCGGCAGAGGCACATCAAGGTCAGGAATCCAAGAAGTCATGAGAACTCTATTGAGAGAGATGGTAGTTAAGGGCCTTGGGAAAGAGTCGGATAGAACCTATGTTCATATTAGTATACTACATAAGTGATCCTGGGCAAGCTACTAATCAATCTGAGCCTCCATTTTCTCATCTGAAGGAAAAGAATACTAATAGTAGCATGTATCCACATAGGGTTGTGAGGATGAAATGAGACGAAGCATTTAGGGTGCTTAGCCAAGTACTTGGCACCTAGAAGCTCCTAAATAAATGGTAGTCAATATGACACCAGTCATCAAGGGGGTGAAGTAATAACAAGATATGAAAATAATTACCATCAGACTTCTTTTTATGTTTCATGACAGAGCAGGAATCAGTTCCTAAGCCTGATCGGTCCTGAGCCTAAAAGACTAAACAGGACCCTAACTGCTCCTGGGTGGATGAGGGCGGTAGGGGGGTGCCTTGCAACTACAGGGAGGGGAATCCTAATGCCTGTCTGAACCTAGGTGTGAGAAGAACAGCTCAGTATCCAAGAAAGACTGTCTGGAAGATAAGCAGGCAGCTCATTCCAAAAACTATGGTCTGAGGGCAAACCCTGCCTGCTGCCTATTTGTTGTTCCAATGAACATAATGGTCCATTTGACTTTTGTCTGTGGCTGCTTTTGTGACTCAACAGTAGAATTGATAGTTGCAGAAACTGTGTGGCCTAAAAGGCCAAAAGTCTGTACCATCTGGTCCTTTACGGAAAGACTCTGCCAATCCTTGCTCTAGACTCATTTTCTTCCAACTGTGTTCTCTTGATTTTTACCCTGTTGTTTGTTTTGTGAGCTACCTCAAGTCCATTTTGGAAGAAAGCAGGTTATAAACAATCTAACATTAAAGAGAGGCCACCAGAAGGGAACGGGGATAGGAGGAGGGCGAAGAGAGTAAAGGGGGCCAGACACAAGGTGACCGGAGGAGACTAGATTTCAGGCAGTGAGCACACAATAGAGTATACAGATGTCATATTATAAACTTATACACCTGGAATGTATACAGGTTTATTAATCAATGTCGCCTCAATAAAGTTAATACAAATTTTAAAATAAAAAGAGGCCAATGGGCCGTCTGATTCGCTCGCTGTGGCTCACAACACCACCCAAACATACATGAGTACACGCACACACATATGTATATATACACGCACACACACACACACACACACACACACACACACACACGAGACCGTCTGCAGGAAACTGAAACAACCCTCCCTGGTGTTCCTATAGATATGCAACCCCAATGCATGGAGTTACAGTCAGGGCAAAAGGCACCATCGCATTTCCCCATACTGGATTTCAGTCCTGGGCCTGGAGGATTCCTTTCTCCGAGGCCTCATTAAAGTTGTTCTTCTCCTTCAGAGCTTTACAAAGTTCCCCCAAATACCCAGTTTTCAGCAGGTCCCACTAGAAGCTAAAAGAAGAAATATTGCACAAGGAGAAGAAGAAAGGGCTGCCACTGGAGGCCAAGGAGGCTGGGCGAGCTGGAAGCCACTTGCAATCCTTCCCGCTCAGCATCAGGCTTGACATGGAAATTGGATCATGATGATGATAATTATGAAAAATAAAATCCTTAACTTTTGTTCATAATTAAACCCACATGCAGATGATAATTACTGTCACAAGTTTAATGCCCAGACTTGTTTTTCATCCAACAAAGTGAAAAATCAGTCAGGCTATAACTTAGTAATGCTCTTAAATCTGACTTAATAAGGAGCAAAACATCTGATTTTTCAAGGTATTTGGTGTTTGGTTCTCTCTAGCTGGAAGTGGTTTTATTTTTCTCTCCACACAGGATATTTCTTGGGAGACTTTCATCAAAAACAACCACTTTAAGGACGTGTGTTTATTTTGTATAAGATTTACATGTTTTCCAAGATCAAGTTTTAATTAACAAAGCATTGTATGGTCTTATCTAGCAAAGTCCTGAAAATGCAAGCTGGTCATTAAAGTAAAATGTAAACTAGCATATCATTGAAATTGCACGATCTTTTTAGTCTCTCACACTGCCTAACGTCAATGCAAAAGACTGCGTTTAGGAAGAAAATTTATGGCTCGGGTTAAAACAAACATTAGACCCCTGAGAAATTTACTGAAATGTACTGAGAAAGAAACTTTAGGGACTTTTTTTCTGAAAATTGTTCAAGCCTTAAGCAACTACAATTATCCTTTTAATCTTACAATAAATACTTTCTTTACAATTAAGAAAAACATCCTTTGTGCCTCTTCTTCTCCGCCCCTCCCCGCCCCCAATTACCTAAAGAAAAAAAAAATCAGTGTTTTACTTCTCCTAGTGACATCATAAGAAAAACGATGAAGGTATCTATCTTGTGAAAGAAAAGCACATCAGCATCAAACGTCAAATTGAATTGACAGAACCGGAAAGATGTAGTGCTTTGTTGTTTCTTTGGAACATAAGAGAATTTGAATCACTTACATTCTTGGCCGTTTTTCCACCCACACAGGGAAACCAGGAGGAATGCGGAATCAAAGAGAGCAGCATTCCTCTTTGCCACAAAGTACTCACACTTGGCAAATGGTAAAGATGTGGGTCATCATTTTTCAATGATTGCCAAGCAGCGAGGAACTCAGGCTGAGTGCAAATAACAGTCTCTGTGATCCCTTTGCCTTCCCTTCCAATGCTACTTCGGTGGCGTGGACAACAGAGCTTGTTGCAGGACCAAAAAATCCAAATTTCTGTGTCCCTTGGGGATTCATTACTCAGCAGCAACCGCTTTGACATCCTAAAGTAGGACAAGAGCTGTTTGCTAGGGCAGGACTTTGATGTCCCTTTAAATGGTTTCTGCATCTAGTCCAATAGAATGGGTGTGGAAGTGTATTTATTGCAACCACAAGGATGTGCGAATTTATTTATAGTATAAACGGTCCTTTCCGCAAGTCCTAGCTGTCAGCAACTCCTTATTTTCCTAGAGTGCTTAGGAGCCAAGAATGTTTTGTTTCTTAAGCTTCGTACCTGGAGAGCTAAAATAACAATCTTGTTAATGAGAAGACAATGGGGCTAACTGCTGTTTTTGCAGTGTTTCCACAGGCCATACCTTTTAATTGCAGAGTGCTGTTAATTTAACAGACGGTAATGAGTACATTGTTCTTCTCCCCCCCCCACACACACACACACACACAGCCCCTTAAGCGAGTCAGAAACTCCGTTTGTTTTGTGTACAGAGCAGGGAAGACTCATGAAAAAGCGTTTGGAAGGAAGAGTTTATTTTGACCGGTAAGGTATATCTTGATAGTTTGTATTCAGATGCAAGAGGAAAAAGAGATCAAGTGGATTAGCCTCAATCATCTGGGAGATGACATTTCTCACCGTGTTTGAAGTATTTTATGAATTAGAGAATGGGACTGATTTGGAAGCCTAAATTAATTTAATCTGTTTGCCTTTGTTTGATGCCGCAGCTGCAGCGACACACCCTGTTTCTTTGAAAACCTCCCGCTCTGAGGGTCTGCGCTTGGAAGACTCTGCACAGCAAAGTGGTGGTGGCTTCCTTGGGTGGGTGAGTCCGTTTTCCAGCTCCCTGGTGGAAGGCTGGCATCCGCGGTTAGGGTTTTGTCTCAGACTTCAAGCTGGATGCTCTCACACTTGCCCACCATGCTTTTCATTAAAGGAGAACTTGCCTGCTGAAGCCAACATGAAGGAAAGAAAGGAAATTATTATTCCAACCTTTCCCTCCTAGCACGTTTTCATTAAGGAAAAAAAAAAAAAACCCCTTCAGGGTGAACATGAAAGAGGCAGAAAGGTTCCCATCGGTCATGGCCCATTAACAGTGACTGACACCCAGTTTGCCACACATTCGTCACTTCCCTTAGTGCCTCCAGTTGTGTTTAGAACTGGGATTTCTTTGGTGTTAGAGATGGGCCGAAATGTTCAAGAACTGGATAATAACCGTGCACATATGTCCTGTAGTCTTCCTAACTCCTCCTCAGAAGGTAAGGACTATACATTTCCTAGCAGCACAGAGAAAGTATCTTTAGAATAACACTGTCTGAATGTTCACAGGTCAATTTTCCAAAAACTCTCCATTACTTAAGAGGACAGTAGGTTAATCTCAAATATCAATCAATCACCAAAATCAGGTTGGCTTTTCACAGGCTGATACACCAATGAGCACGAGACTACTTCAAAGTCGAGGGAAAGAAAAGTGAATTTTACCTCTCCTGGTGCTTTATCCAGGATATCAGATAACATAATTCAACCCCCCCTGACTGATCTGGAAGGAAAATAGGCCGGCTGATTTTAGAAAAGGAAGTACTTGTAGAAATCTAGAAGAGGCAAGAAGTGTCCAGGGACAGTCACATCAGCGTCCAAGGGCACTTGCTGAATTTTCTCACTAGTAACTCGTTTATCAGGCATTTGCCTTGTAATACAAGCCAAGCTGGACCTGTGCTCTGCGATCGGCTACAGGGCTGACTGCCTGGTTGCTTCATTCCCACCAAGAACAGCTGTTACAGAGTCACAGCTCTGTCCCTTCCAACGAGTCCAGGGGTCGGCAAACTGCGGCTCGCAAGCCACATGAGGCTCTTTGGGTATGTTCCATCTCAAAAGTTTGCCGACCCCTGGAAAAGCCAATCCTGTCCCTCACAACAATTTAAAAATTATTCAACAGCCATAAATATGTTTTTACATAATCACCATTATGTGAATAATACCCTTTAAAAATGTTATAAATGAAACTATTGGGTTCTCGGAAAAGTTATGACGCATTTTTGCAACGAAAAACGTAGAAAAATACGTCGTGACTTTTCTGACAACCCAATATGTTAGTTTTATTTTCATTTTTCATTTTACTTCAGGGCCCGTGGCTCGCGAGCTGCGGTTTGCTGACCTCTGGCGGCTCTTCTGTCTCAAAAGTTTGCCGACCCCTGAACTAGTCCCACAATAAACCCATGACTTTAAGTAGTTAAAGGTGGAAGCTTTTCTCCGGAGTCACTCAGCTCCTCCTGAGAAGTGCTCTCTGTGAATAACAAACACACCCTGTGAGCAGACTCCTCTTAAAATTTTCTCTCTACATCATGAAATAGCTTAACATTGGCTTTTTGTTTTTAAATCACTGCTTACATCTTTGAAAAGAAATGATTGTTTCCTAAAATCAACGCAGACGTGTTGCATTTATTTTCACAGACCCGTCCTTTCCACTCCTTCTCTGCTCAGACCTAATGGCAAAGAACTTGAAGACAAAAATATGCGGGTGAACTTTTCTCCATGACACAAGTGGTTCAGACAGATCCACTGGCACACACACCGCCACCAATCACGTTTTCGATGGTGAGGGTAGCAGAATATGTCACCCCAAAATATGAGTACAGGAATTCAGAACATGCCGCCACCAAATAAGCTGCTTTGGTATCTGGCTTCCTTTGAGGTGTAGGTACTTGAAAAACAGCAAATACAGGGACAGGCTTTCTCTGAACTCCCCTCATCTACCTAAAGACCGATTGTCATAGATCCCCTCCCCAGGAGCCTCATCAACCAGGGAAGATGATAATCACAGGAAAAGAGAGGAGACAAACTGTCACAAGTGATCACACCTCCCATCTAATGTTCTAAGGACCCTCATCTTTCCATAAAATCATTTACTCTCCCCTAAAAGGCCTATGTCCCCCTCTTCCCCTTTCCCTGTTGGGATGGTATTTAGTCCGGAGTTCTAATAAGCCACCTCTTGGAGTTACCCGTCTTTCTCTGGGTCTCTCCCATGTATATAGGAGGTCTACATGTCAATATACTTCTGGGTTGTTTTTTTTCTCCTGTTAATCTGTCTCTTGTTACAGACGTCTCAGCCAAGAACTCAGAAGGATAGAGGTAAAATTATTTTTCCTCCTCTACAATGGGCAGTTTTATAATTTTGTATTTCCAATATCAAATATTTCTATGCAGTGAGAGGGAAAGAGTAAAAACAAGAGTGGCAGAAAGAAGGAAAGATGACCTGGCACACTCAGGGTCCAGGATGCTAAAAGTAACCAGAAAGCTGGTGCAGAGGATGTTCCTGCCAGCCTCCCTACGGTTTCCTGCCCTGCACCCATTCCCTCCATCTCTCTTCTCCTCCTCTTCCATGGGACTATTAGAGCAGATTTTCACTTCAAATGGCAGCCATGGCAAGTCACCAAACAAAGTGAATGTACGCAGTGGGCTCAATCTTAACATGTGGCAATGCCACCCGTGGGCCCTGCCCCGGTGCCTTTGCACAGCCACTGGCCTATCCACCATAGGCTTCAGATGCAGTTGCAGTGCATTCAAAAGCAATTAGTTTTAAAAGAGATTCCCTACAGCTTGCAGACCTGTTTGCCAAGCTTTAGGTCTGGGGCTGCTTCCTCCATGTGGAATGCCTGCTCCTGGGTTCCTCCCCCTTCTAGCAGAAGGGTGCACAGCTTTGGTTAAATGGCTCTTTGCTGGCTATCCATTCACTTCAATTCCCAAGAACTATTTATTCACCATGTTTCCGCAATGAGGAAATTCCTGACATGAATGTATGTAAAGTGTTTTGGATTCAGGTTTGGAAAGCTGTTCCTGCCACATGGAGCTGGAAAGAATCAAGGCCCCTGACTTTTTGCACAAGTGCCTTAAGCCTAGAAAGTTTGAAAACAATTATAAATCTCCTTCAGCCAGTTGGTCCCCTAGGAGATGGCAAAACAATCCCAAAAATCTGTGGAAAAGACCCGGAGAGGTTAATGATCTTCCCAAGGGAGCCCAGCAGGAATGCCAGGCTCTTGTCTAGTTTCTTGCTCCAAGTTTCATTTAAATCACACAATCTCTCTAAGCCTCTGTTCCCTCTTCCATAAAATGGGAATGACAATTCCTACATGACAGTTATTGTGAAGACACAAGTGAAAGGATTATGTAAAGCATTTGAAACCAAACTTGGCATTGTCAATGCTGTGCTGTAATTACTGTTTCCTTCTTATTACACCCATCAAACTTCATCATCTTCTTCACTCTGAGAATTCATTTTTGAGGTTATATCTTCTTGTCTTTTTTGTAAGAAAGTTATTTGCAAAAAACTGAAGGATGGGGCTGGCTGAGTGGTGCGTTGGTTAGGAGTTGGCTTGGGACATCAGCTCTGAGCAGCAGGGCCCCGGTTCAGATCCCACATGAGGGCCAGTGACGCTGCGCCCTCTACAGCTAAGATGGTGAACAACAGCTCGACCTG
>NW_017731784.1:578253-610537 GCF_001890085.2 Hipposideros armiger
GCAGGGGATTACTGTCTGCCATGTCCCCAACTGATAATATCATCATCATCATTCATATAAACCACACCAGGAGTTCAATGAAAAGAGCACACAAACAAGAAATTATTTTTTAAATTGACAAAATGATGATACTTGAATCTTCAGAGAAGTAAAGCAAAGTGGACAAAACATTCATACCAAGTGGTCTTCCATAGGGAACAGTATTCCAAGGCTTCTACTCAGCCTAATTCTAGAAACCTAGACATTTGAACAGATGGAGAGGTGGGAAGAGCAAAGGTGCGCTCCTTCCACCTGCACTGCAATCTCGGGGAGCTGTGCGCTGGGCAAGGTGCTCCTGTAGGCCCCTTGCCTAGGACAACAGCTGCCCCGTCTGCCATGGACGGGGCCATAGATTAGGTATCCTCTCCCTGTCAGCTCTCCCTCTAAACAGTAAACTCTGTGAGAGACAGCAGTTGAGTCTGCCCTGCTCACAATTTATTGAGTGCCTACTATGTGCCAGTGGGGTCAGAAAAGTGAAGAAAGGGCCGGCCGAGTGGCGCGTTGGCTAAGAGCTGGCTTAGGACGCCAGAGGGACCCGATTCGGATCCCACATATGAGGGCCAGTGACACTGCCCTCTACAGCTAAGATGCTGAACAACAGCTCAACCTGGAGTTGCCAGCGATGGTGTAGGCTGCAGCCCCTGCTACAGTGAGTTGTCATGGGCTACCATGAGCGGCCGACCAGAAGCCAGCGAATGATCTGCCTCACCCAGGAAGAGCGCAGTGATAATACCAACACGGGCCAGTGAAGTGACGTCCTCCACAACTAGACTGAAGAACAAAAGGACAGCAACTTGTCTGTTCCCCTTCCCTCAATTCCCCAATAAACATCTTTTTTAAAAAGACAAGTGAAGGAAGCCCTTTTTCTCTCATAGCTTGCATTCCAGTGCACATGAACAGGTAAATATACATCAGATGGGAGATGCACTAGGAAGAAAGTGGAAAGACAGGAATGGGATCCTTAGGTAGGGTGCTGGAAAAGCCCTCACCTTCCCTGGGGATCTGGGAACCTCTGGGACCAAGTAATCCCAGTGGCCGAGGACACAGCAAGCACTGATGTCTGGGACAGGAGTCCCCCTGGCCATTTGTGGAGCAGCACCAGGTGCCGGTGAGGTTAGAAGAAAGGGGCCATGGTAAAGACTCGGATTTCATGCTAAATAAAATAAGTCATTGGAGAGTTTCAAACAGAGAGTTTTGGATCTTAGGGTTCCAGACATTAATGAAATAGAACAGGATATGCCACCCCAAAATATGCCACTTTGGCACAAGGATTATTTTGAGCTGAAGACATTTGAGTTCCTGAAATACCTTAATCTTCCCTAAAGCATAGCTTTCCAAAAGAACTCAGTTGTCCTATATCCCTTTTCAGAGAGGAGCTCTAATCTATTCTAGGAGACAGAAGCACCCACCCAAACAGACATTTTCATAGAACTATCATATCTCCCATCTGTTCTCCTAGGGACCCATTTATCTTTAAAAAAAAGTCATGGGGTCTCCTAGAAGTGCCCCCTCACCCCTCCCTATCCCCTACTATGATGGTATATAAGCCCCCAAATCTATCCAACTCCTTGAGTCACATTTCTTTGTGAACTGCCATGCCTAAGAATGTAATTAAATCCGTATTCTTCTCTTGCTAATCTGTCTTTTGCCAATTTAATTTGCAGGTCCCAAGTAAAAATCTAAACAGGGTAAAGGTAAAGCATTTTCCCCTGACACTATTTCTCTTTAGATGCCTTCTGGTCCACCACTGGCTCATTCGTATTCAGGCTGAGTACATGAAAACAGGTTTGTTCTCAGAATTGGTGAAATGATATGTTTAAGTGTATAAATTCTCACCTAAAAACAACAAATACTGTCTTAATTCTTCAAAAAATGTCTTGCAAACAGTGTATACAGAGGGTGCCAAAGAAAATGTATACACATTTTAAGAAAGGAAAACACTGTATTAAAATTGTAATACTCAATATATACCAATAACAAAAGATGAATACAAGTTATGTGTATACATTGTTTTGGCACCCCCAGTATATATTTTTGTTTGTTTTTTTAATTTCAAAAGTTTATTAAGATGTCTTGGTACTCACAACCTCTGTCATCTCCTTTGCAACTAATCTTATAGATGGAGCCAGTTCTTCAAGAGCCTACCTGGGCTCTAACCTTAGAACTGTTAAATTTCACCCTCTTAATCTGTTTCTCTTTCCTCGAAGGTAAAGGAACCAGGCCCTCACTGGTTATAGCCATGGGGGGGAAGGTAAAGGGAGAGATAAGCGAATCAAGGCCAATGGGCCAGTGTTGTGATCCAGGATGGACTTCTTTTGTCTTCAGTCCGGCCTCATCGACACACTATCACTGTCACACTGCCCACCGGGAACAATCCTTATAAGAATGCTCACTCTTTCTTAAGACAATGCTGAACTGCTTTTCCAGAGACGCACTGCACTCTCATCTGGGAAACTAGGTAGCTGGAAATTCCAAGAAGTTACTTACTTGACTGAGATACCCAGGTCAGCTGCTGATTCCGAAGGGGACCAGAGAGGGCGATTCAGTGAGCCTGGTCCTCGTCAATCGCAGACATTCCATCTTGGTCTAAGTTAGGTTCTTAGTATCTGTAACTTGGTCAAGTAAAACTACACACTCGCTTGGTCATAGCCCCCACACTATTTATCTGCTGGGCCCTTTGATGTCTTAATTATTTCTGACTTGCCTAGATTTAAAGTTCAGTGCCCAGGTCTCCCGATGTCCTGAACCCGGACAGCAACACGAATACCAGAAAAGCGAAGTGTCCTGGGAACAGGGCTTTCTTAACCAACTCATGAATGGGTGATTCTCCAGGGCATTGGGGGGACTAGGAAATAGGATCTTTCTGCACCCACACCCCACCTCCACCCCTTTGCTATAAAAGCCCTATTTCTTGTTACTTTAATTAAGTTTCTGACATCATCTCGGATAAAGGCTTTGTATTCATGCAGCCTTGCAGAAAATAGCCCAGAACCCCACAATGACAGCAGTCACCCATCCAAGCCCCCACCCTCTCCCCTGGCATCAAAATGTCAATGTTATTAAATGCAACAATCAAAGAATCAAACCTTTACCTGAGGTGAAGGCATCTGTTTGTGTCTGCCTTGCTTTCTGTTCTTCCTTCTCTTCCCTCCTCCAGTTAGCCCGCCACCCCTACATGGGTTTGTCTCGAGCTTCTCCAAAGCTGGTGCAGCCGCTGTCTCTTTGCAAGAACAGCCTTCAGAGGTCCCTGTTGCCCGGATGGCCTGGCCTCAGGGATCACAATCCCATTTGTGGGATGCTGAGCCCCACGGAATGGCTGCTGGAACTGAGCCTCTCCACATCCTACCCCCAGACAGGGCAGAGACAGGGGCTGCTCCGGGGAGAACGCAGACTTGAAAGCAAACTGCATTTCAAGGCACAACAGTTATCATGGGGAAATCACAGCTTTTTGCATCTCTCTACTATTGGTAACTTGTCCTACTTCTGGCTCTCACAAAAAAAAAGGAGAGACATTGGTCCAAGATCTCACAATGATTTTCTACTCACTCAAGAGAATATGGACTCTAATTTTCAGTATAACCCATGAGACTATCTTCAAGTCAGCCAGTGTAATTCAGCTCGTAAATCTGACCCACAATAATACCTTGTATTTCTGAAGGACATTCTAGCTCCTGAAGTGCCTCATGTACATTTCTTCACCAGGCCTTCAAGGCAGGGGAGGAGGCTGGTTTCACCAGGGCTCCTAGCAGCTGGTGAGCACCCTTCACACCACAGCATGGGACTTTCCACATTTGTAAAAAAGGGATAATAACACCACCTGTTTTATAAGATTGTTGTAAGGATCAAGTGAGTTAATTCACTTGATTTAGATGAACTCTGGCATCTGGCTGCCTCTTCAATACCATCTTGGGCCACTGTCCCCTAACTAACTATAATCTCCTCACATTTAGCCTTCTTTTCCCTTCCTCAAAGCCTTCCCACGTGCATTTTCCTCCACAAAAACACTCTGCCTCTGTCTGGCTATATTCATCCTCCACAGTTGTTAGGGTAAGAATAGCAGAAAAAGATATAAGGGCCAAAGCTGACCACACACACACACACACACACACACACACACACACACACACACACACACACTTATCTATGTCAACAGCACAGTGCTGTTAGGGGCAGAGGTGGTGTCTACATGAAATCGGTGTCCCAATAAAAGCATTAGACTCTCCTATAGAAAGTAACCATGCTATTTTCCTCTGTATTTACCTGACACAATAGAATATTGCATCCTATTGTGGTCCATGATGTTTTGGGTTTGATTTTTGGTCTTTGGTTTTCTTAATGCAATTGTGACTGTGTTAGGGAGGTTGCTAAAAAGTGTACCATAAATTATTAAGAGCATGAAAAATAAGTCTTGTGAAGAAAAGTTGTAATGATTGGAAGAAAGACAAGACTAACAGATGACTGAGTGCCTCCCTTTAGGATTATAAGTAGATGCTATTTTACAGAATGCTCTGTCTGTGGAAGACAGAAGGAGACAGCTTCCTTATATGAGACAAACCATTTTTGTAACAATGTAGTACACTGCCCTGAGTTAGAATCTGTTGCCCTACCACTAACTAGCTGTGTGACTTTGGGAACCTCTTGAAGCCTGGGTTTTCTTTTCCACCAAATGGGAATAATAATATCTACTTCATAGGTTTCTGTAAATTTAAACGAGATAATCATTTGTTCTTGGCTTTTAGTAGTAATTCAATGAAAGCTGGCTCTGTTGTCCACTTTGTACCTCACTCCCCTCAAAGTTGGTCCATCTGTATAGTTAAAAACAAGACAACAGGGCCAAAATGGTGTTGCTTATACTACACCCCACATCACCAAACCAAGACTTAATTACATTTCGGCTCTTTCAGAAATGGAATCTTAAACCAGTCGATCAGAAATAGCCTGATTAGCACTAGTTAGGACATCTGACTGATAGACCCTTGCCATCCCCTAAAGGAAAGTGACTTTGCAATAACTAACCCTCTTTTTTGCCTGCTATAACTCCCTTCTTCCTGCTCCCTCTGCCTATAAAAAGTCTTTCATTTTTGTACAGCTCATCAGAGCTCCATTCTATCGGCTAAATTGGATTCTGCCTTATTCATGAAGCACTAAATAAAGTCAATGAGATCTTTAAAATTTACTCAGTTGAATTTTGTTTTTTAACAGTACTAAGAAGTTGTGATCAAGAAATATATCTTATTTCTGCATACACTATATACCGGGGGTGCCAAAAAATGTATACACATTTTAAGAGATGTTATCTATGCTCAAGCAGTAGTTCGCCATCATCAGAAGTGTCTGGATGCTGATGGTAACCACTTTGAGCACCACTTGTAATTGCAGAAGTCAAACGTGACTTGTATTCATCTTTTACTATTGGTATATGTTGAGTATTACAATTAATACAGTTTTCTTTCCTTTCTTAAAATGCATATACTTTTTTTTGGCACCCTCTGTATATAAGAAACATTGAGTACAAAGTCTACTATATCCTACATGAAATTAATCTGCAAATGACATGTGGAAAGAAGGTGGAGTTCATTCCAGAACAATCACTTTAAACCAAAACAAAAGGCTTAAAAGGTAGGAAAGCGTTCTTGATGAATAAACAGTAGTCCATGGGATCAATAAAAATGTTTAGGCGGTCAGCAATTTTGTTAATTCACACAAATGTTTGGGAGAATGAAGGCTGAAGAGTTAAATTTAGATAAAGAGAAAGCCTCTTTCTCAGAGAAAGCTCGAACATAACAATCGCATCACACATGTTTTAGCAAAAGATAGAAACAGAGGAGATGTATGCATCCTTTGTCCTTATCTTTTAAGAAAAGCTGAACAAATGGTACATTCTTGGGGAATAGAGTAAGTGGCGATGAAACATGTTTTCCAATATAACCTGGAAGGTAAGTGTCAATGTGTGCAGTGGGGCTCTCCCAACCCTAGGAGGATCCCTAAAGCTGATGTATCAAAGTCACAACCGAAGGCAAAGTTGATCGGTTTCTCTGACGTCTGTAGCATTGCTCATACAGAATTCATTCCTTGAGGTCAAACAGTCCACTGAACTTATATAGAAATCCCAAATCATTTGATAGATTCTCAGCATTGCAAAAAGATGAAATTCTAGCTCAGGCTCCAACTCAAACTGTGTCTCTATAAAGTGCTTTTGATTTTTAAAAAACAACTGAAAAGATGTCCTCCTTGACCCAACTTTAGTTGGGCTCCTTTGAACCTTCTTCTCAGCTAGGCCTCAACCTTTGGACTTCCAAATCCCGTCTTTGCATCGTCCAATTTTAGCAAAATTCCTGCCAAGTCAGTTTAGCAAGAATCCCCACCCGCAGTGTCTGATCTCCCTTGATATCTACTCAAATTCCTCATCCCCCACCCTTGGTATCTGATCACCTGGCCTGCTTTCAACAAGAATTCTAGGTCATTTTAGCCAGAATCCCTCCTTACCCCTGATGTTTCTTTCCCCTTAGTCATTTTCCATCCCCTGACCCCCACCCAGCATCTCAGCTATAAATCCCCACTGGCCCATGCTGTATTTGGAATTCAGCCCAGTTCTACACTGAGACCTCTCTTTCTCTATTGCAATAATAGTTCCTAAATAAAATTTATTTTCAACACCATAACTTCCGTCTGGCTCTGGTTTTCTTTAACACTTCCCAGCCTGATCACTCATCTATTCCTCAGTCTTGGCTTCAATAACCTCTAACTGTTCTTCAACACCAAATATACCCTCAGAAGATGAAGATTCCCCACCAATAAAGATTTATGAAGGTCTGTCTATTTTGTAGGCCTAGAAAAGAAAACCAAAAGAGGGGTTATGGAAATCTTTGCATTGTTAGAACAAATGACCCCAGGTGACCACTTTCAAGGTGACAACTGTTACTTGGCTGTTTAGGTTTACTTTTTTTTCCCCCCCAAGATTTTATTGGGGAATTGGGGAAGGGGGACAGCGTTGGGGAATCGGGGAAGGGGAACAGCCAAGTTGCTGTCCTTTTGTTCTTCAGTCTAGTTGTAGAGGACTTCGCTTCACTGGCCCATGTTGGTATTATCATTGCGCTTTTCCCTGGTGAGGCAGGTGGGTCGCCAGTCACTGGACAGCTGCTCAGGGTGGCTCTTGGCAGCTCACGCCAGCTGTCAGCCACTCACGGGAGCCCACTGCAGCTCCACTGCAGCCTACGCTGTCGCCAATGACTCACAGCAGCCCAGCTCCAGGTTGAGCTGTTGTTCACCATCTTAGCTATAGAGGGCACAGTGTCGCTGGCCCCCATGTGGGATCCGAACCCTGCTGGTGGCCCTGCTGCTCAGAGCTTGCGCTCCCAAGCCAACTCTTAACCAACATGCCTCTCGGCCAACCCTATGTTTACTTTTTTAAAGATTATACTACGCCATAGTCACAGCTCTTGTACTCATTAGGTAAGTCACAGACACATGGTATCCAATTATTTGAATCAACTTGACTAAGGGTCTTAATCTGAGTTATCTCCTGTTTGACTTCCTAGCTCACTTTTTTTTTTAATAAATTTTATTGGGGAACAGTGCGTTTTTCCAGGACCCATCAGCCCCAAGTCAAGTAGTTGTTTCAATCTAGTTGTGGAGGGTGCAGCTCCTTGGCCCATGTGGGAATCAAACCTGCAACCTTGGTATTATGAGCCTGAGCTCTAACCACCTGGGCTAACCAGCCGCCCCCAGCTCACTTTTGCAGATTCCTCAGCCTCTTGATAAAGCTTTTTTTTTTTTTTCAACTCTTTGGCCTGTGACAAGGTGAAGCTCTTTCTGCATGAGTTCTTCAATCCTCCCTACCCTCCTTTTCAGGCCCTCCATATCCTAAGGAGTTTACTAATCTCCTTATTGATCAAATCCTGGAATTTTAGACCTCACATTAGACTTAATCTCTCTCTTTCTCTCTCCACTTTTGAGCCCCTTGCACTACCTAGTCCCTATTTACAGACCTGCCCTTTCCCAAGCCTTTCTCTCCCACCTCCATCAGCAGTTTGTCCTGAAGTCTGATAAGCAGATTCCTTAGTTTCTATTTTAACATCTGTCCCTCCAGCTACCCTACAGGCCTTCACTCTTATCAGTGCCCAGTCATCCACCTGGAACTTCAGTCTCACATCCTAGGGCATCTGAACCCCTTATCTCCACTCTTGGTCACTTCTGCCTCTACCCACACACCCACTTTAACAAGGCAGTGTGCCCAAGGCGTCACTGTTTTCAACAAAACCATTAGACTTTTCTGTTCATTTTTTCTTTCCTTTTTTGAAAAAGGATGTCTCGCCACAAGCAATAAGGGTTTAGATTGCCCATTCTCTCCAAGAGAAGTCCATAAGAGACAACACAGGGACAAGAGTTTGTTTAGTAAGTTTTTGAGAGCCTTTCAAATGTCAGGCACTGTTTTCAGCTCAGGTGAGCCCCGAGCTGAGCTGGGGCCTCATGCTTCTGGCCTGTGGTCCAGCTGATGAGCCCGCTGGTCTCTTGACAGGCTGCCCAGCCCTCGGGCATCACCTGGCCCCAGGACTCAAGGCCCCAGAAGCCACCCAGCCAGTGGGAGCAGCAAGGTTCATAGTAAGGTGAGAGGGCTGCCAGTACTGAGTACATCTAAAGACCCTTCTGTTGTTTTCCTTCAAAGAACTTCCAAAGGGAAGAATCTGAGAGCATTCAAAGAACAAAGATGTGAAAGAGGCTGGGAAATAGGACCCAGGAGAAATGGGGGAAAAAAGCTATGATTCTTAGTCTGAGGAAGAGAAAGCCTAGAGGCCATTTAACAAGGGCCTGCAAGGTTTAAAGGGATATTCCTCAGAGGATGGAGACCAGCTGTTCACTGTCTCCAGCAAGGACAAAAAAAAAAAAAAAAGGAAATGAACTTCAGCTTCCACATGAGTAAGTTAAGTACAAAATAATCTGGGCCAATGAAGATATCGGACTTGGGATAAGTTACCAGGGAAACCCGGGCCTCCCCTCTGGACTTCTTCAAAAAGCGAAGAAGCCCAGGCCAGCAGAGTGGTGCGTTGCTTAAGAATTGGCTTGGGACACCAACTCTGAGCAACAGGGCCACCGGTTCGGATCCCACATGAGGGCCAGTGATGCTGTGCCTTCTACAGCTAAGATGGTGAGCAACAGCTTGCCAGGGCTGCCGTGAGTCACCGGCAATGCCGTAGGCTGCAGCCCCTGCTGCAGTGGGCTGCCATGAGCTACCGTGAGTGGACAGCAGCTGGCATGAGCTGCCATGAGCTGCCGTGAACGGCCGTCCAATGGCCAGCGAGCAACTGCCTCACCCGGGAAGAGCGCAATGATAATATCAACACGGGCCAGTGAAGCAACGTCCTCCACAACTAGACTGAAGAACAAAAGGACAGCAACTTGTCTGTTCGCCTTCCCCAATTTCCCAACGCTGTTCCCCTCCTGCAATTCCCCAATAAAATCTTAAAAAAAAAAAAGAAAGAAAAAAGATGATCATAATTGCCACTTAAAAAAAAAAAAAAAAGTGAAGAAGCCCATTTTCCTGGGCAGGTCAGGTGTGATCCTATCCATAGGCAGAGGACTGGAGAGGACCAAACAGTGTCCAACATCTTACCAGCCACATGAGTCTATGACTTCATTTTACAAACATCCAAGGCTTTTGTCCTCCCAGTATGCCCCTCAGCATAATAGATTTTTGGACTCTGGCATTTGCAGAATTGCATCGGGGACGAGGTAAAAGAGAAGGCATGCAAGGAATGAGAAAAGGGAAGAGAAATTGGTTCATTTTCCATGAGAGAAGGAAGGAGAAGCTGCAAATAACTAAATGTAGGCCCTTAGTAACTGTCAATTTGAAATATAAGAATCTCTCACTTTTTCATATGAAAATTAGCTTCCATACAAATACACTAATTGGCCTTTCTTTTCCTTCAGGGTTTCCTGCCATCCCTTTGTACATTTCCTTTACACCTTCAGTATTAGCCTGCTTCAGTTTCCTGCACAATAAGAGCTAAAGACAGAGTCTTACTATTGAATCCAACACTTTACAAAGCCAAAGCCAAAAGCTTTGGCATAACATTACCCACCTAGTAAATTCAGACCCAGCCCCTAATTCCTAGATATTTTTCTTAGATTTAATTCTTTAAGACCTTTGGGGGGGGTCTCTCCAAGCCTTCAGATTTCCTCATTAAGTCCACCCTGGAGGTTGGCTCCTATGTCCCCAGAACCAGTGTCTTTGAATCACATGAGCACCCAGGGACAGCCACACCCGCTGGGCTGAAATGCCCAGAAATACTCTCCTGCCTCACCATGGGCAGCAGGGCTATTCTAGGAGCTGTACTCATGGTGTGCAAGAGTGACATCGTCTGTCCCTGGCATCTGCTCCCACTCAGAGCAGACCCTGAGGATGACAGGAAGGCAGGGACACCTGTCTTTCTCATCCAGTGTCCAGTGGTCTGCCTCAGGGACAGCCACCCTCAGGACCTCCTTCCTCGGGCAGCTGCAGTAGCAGGTGCCAAGCTGCAAACACCACTGGAGCTGGACCTCTCTGTCTGGCTCACTGTGTGCATCCCTGGTGCCTAGAATGGAGCCAGGCACATAGATGAATAGTCAATATTCACATTTACTGACTGAGAAAAGGCCAGAGCAGCAATGAGCCTTGGAGACCATCCATTCCTGCCCCTCATTCCAGACAGGAAAACATCAGCAGGAGCCCTTTCCCAGGCTCATCATAATCCTTGAAGACCTGTCTGCACTGTTTCATTTCCTCACCACTGGAAATAAATACCTTTTCTGACTCATTAGTCCACGCTAAAACGTGAATGGGCACAAATGAGTGAATGTGTTTCTCTCTCACTCTCTCTCTCTCTCTCTCACTCTCATTCTGACTCTAGGCCTGAGGCTGACCTGCCCCCAGACCCTTTTGCACCAGCCGCTCCCTTGCTGAGCAACTGGGCATTTATCCCCAGACGCAGAGAAGAAAGGCGCCTCCTCCACAGAGTGCCTGAATTCTTGAGCTGATGCCAAGAAACAGCCAGCTGGAGCAGAACCGGTTGAGATTAGAGTTTCGCACATCTGCCAATGACAGATTCTCCTGACTGCCCCAGGAACTCGTGCTCACATAGCCTTGCCTAAGTCGAGTGAACACAGAGTGAGCTCACGTGAGACAGAAGCGAGAGAGTGACACTCAGGGGCCCTGGGGAGCCCTGTCGGCACCCCAGCCTGGGACCGCCAGCAAGCCCCAGAGGAGTCAGGCGGTGCTTCCCGCATCTGTGCTGAGGTGAGAGACAGTAAAAGCAATTGACTGAAGTAGTTCCAGCTCCCAAACCTAGCTGTGTGTGCCCCAGAACCACCTGGGAGCTTTTAAAAAGCAGATCCGCTGTGCCCTGGCCCAGATCTACCAACTGTGTCAGAATCGCAGAGGGTAAGTCCCAGAATCTGTGTCTTTTAAAAACCACGGTAAGTGATTCCGACATCCAAACCCAGTCTGGGAATAACTGCCCTACTGGCTGATTGACCTACATTCATTCCCTCCCTACCACTCTTTTTCCCTATTGGGAGGGAATTTCGCTCATCAAGTTACACCAGCTGACTGTCAGCATCGCTAAGTCTTTTCTGTCATTTCTAGGGTGACTTTAAGTCTATGTTCCTCGGGGTCATATGTGAGTGGACATCCTGAAGCCAGAATCTCCACCCAGCAACTGACGTGAGCTTCACTTTACCTCTATAATGAGTTAGGAGATGAAAGGCAAGTGCAAATATGTCTTTATTCCATTGAAGAAATTCTAGCACCCTTTCTCTCTTGGAGAGGGGTAGCAAAGGAGATGGATTTCTTTATATGAGGAGCTGGGCATTATGGTGGGACGCTGGACATGGACATGGCTAAGTAGGAGGAGAATGTGATGGAAGCAGCCGCTCCTGTGTGGAAGCAAACTTTGTCGGGACTGGGCTCTGGGAGGATTCTGCCCAATCGGAACTTCAAAAGGCTCCTTACACTACGCCTGCAGGCTCTGCTCCCAAGCATGTTCCAGGCCAGGGGACTGTTAAGGATCTCTGGGGTTAGCTTTCTCAGTTGCATGCATGGCTGGTTCTGGCCCTCTCTGGTGCTGAGTCCCCTGGAGCTGGGCTCCTGGCTGATTCCATGGGAGGGAGCCCTGGTGCTTCAGCTCCAGTCTGAGGATCTGAGGCTCCATCTCTTTCTGTGGCCAAGACATTGTTCTGACACCTGCCCCTGACTCCAGTTCCTTCCTTGGCTTCTCTTGCCCCCTGTCCTGTCCCTGAATCCTTGCCACAAACCCCACCTGTTGCCTCTTGCTGGCTCTTCATGATCCTGGTCACCTGCCCTCAGAAATGTCACTCTCCCCTACCACCCTCCTCTCCTGATGCCATGTTCTGCCTACTTCATTTCCTACTGGTCCCGTTATCTGTCATTCTCCCCTCCCTCACTCCCTCCCCTTATTCTATCTTAATGGAAACATCTGATAATATGAATCATAGGTTGAAAGGGCCCACTTAGAGTATTTTATATATAAATGACTCAGTGTTTTCTTTACTATTACTGCCATACAATTAGTTGCCCTTTTAAACAATAATGTATCCTAAAACAATGCCATTTTATTTTTTTAAGATTTTATTGGGGAAGTGGGGGAGAGTAACAGCGTTGGGGAATCGGGGAAGGGGAACAGACAAGTTGCTGTCCTTTTGTTCTTCAGTCTAATTGTGGAGGATGTCGCTTCACTGGCCCATGTTGGTATTATCATTGCACTCTTCCCAGCTGAGGCAGATCGGTCGCCAGCCACTGGATGGCTGCTCACGATGGCTCTTGGCAGCTCAGGCCGGCTGTCGGCCACTCACACTAGCTGCCAGCCACTCACGGTAGCTCATGGGAGCCCACGGCAGCCCCACTGCAGCCCCACTGCAGCCTAAGCCATCACTGGTGACTCATGGCAGTCCAACTCCAGGTCGAGCTGTTGTTCACCATCTTAGCTATAAAGGGGCAATGTCACTGGCCCTAATGTGGGATCCGAACCAGGGCCCTACTGCTCAGAGCTGGCGTCCCAAGCCAGCTCTTAACCAACGCACCACTTGGTCTGCCCAACAATGCCTTTTTTTTAAACAATGCCCTTTTTAATGTTTTTTCGTCTCTGTAAGATTTGTGTTCCTTGATAATAATGGCAGCTGCTGCTGCTTCTATAAACCTAAAGAGTTAGAGAATGTTCATTTATAGGAATTCTCAACATTCACTATAATTACTGGGATGCTTTTAGGAACACAATGCCTGGCCTCCACCTTCAAATATTTCAGTCACTTGATCTAAAGTTGGGCTCTGCATCAATATTTGAAACATACTCCCCAAGAGATGCTAATATGCAGCCAGGCTTGAGATCCATTGATTTATAGGAAAATCATTCATGATAAATGTATATTCAAATAGTCAGTTCCTGGAAGTCTTGATTTGAAGCAGTGGCTCCTTAACCACATTATTTTTAAGGCGAAGCGAAAGCTCTGAAAGCTCACGCTATCCCACCCATTCCCAATTACCAGTAGAAAAAAACCTCTGTGCTAAAGAATTGAAAGGCAACAAACAAGTGATTTTGCATTCAAAACAATGCTATGTATACTTTAAGGTAAGCCAGGAATTTTATTTTGGGGTGTTTTATCAGTTAATTTGCTAGTGTTTTATAAGTTATTTAAAGAACACAAATTCACTGGTACCATGTCACCAGTGAGCTGTCCCTGTACAAGTAAATGTTAGGGGAATTATATAATCAGCAGCTTCAGCAATGGGCATATAGATGAATAGCACTGAAACAGGATTACATCCATACGTGGAGACTAATTACTGGAAAAATAATAGGCCAAAACCACCCTGTATGAAAATATGCATCATTATAACCTCGGGACACGGAGTAGAGTGCGGGAACGGATTCAATGGAATTGTAATAGATAAGCATGATATGGGGGTGGGAGGGCAGTGGATGGGGGNCGGAGTAGAGTGCGGGAACGGATTCAATGGAATTGTAATAGATAAGCATGATATGGGGGTGGGAGGGCAGTGGATGGGGGGGTGGGGGGTTGTTACTTTGTGAGGGTGAAAAGGGTAACTATTGCATTGTTCTGTACACCTGAAACTAACAATTAAAAAAAAAAAAAAAGAAAGAAAATATGCATCATGAACACTATCACCATCATCAAATATCACTCAAACTAATGGGAAATCATTATTTAAAACCAAGATTAGCAGCACTTGAAATCACAACCACAGCTATAAGTCTCCTTTTCCCCAGTTTGCAAGAATTCCTCGAGTGCCTACACAATACTTCTTTCATAATGTTACCAGCATTAGCAGCATGGCAGTCAACATCTTAGAATGCTGATATAGCGTCATCAGTAAATGCTGGTAATGAAATAGATTGAATACTAAACATAATGACTCTTAATTACTTCAGAGGATCAATGGTAAATAGCTTTAAAAATTGAAGATAAAAATAAAAATGTATGAAATCTTGCCTCATTTGCCCAAAAGAAGCCCCCCAAAAGTACATATTTTTAAATCTGTATCAGCCCATAAGGAGAACACTCCTGGTCAAGAATCGTACTATGAGATTCCTAGCTTTTTGAGGGATGGAATTTACTGCCTATCGAGAAGGAAAAAGTGTTTTGTTTTGTTTTTTAAATGCACATTCAGGTACAAGTCTGACCTGTCTGGCTATAAATACCCCAAAGCAAACATTTGTTATTCTAATAAATGTATTCATTTATTCACCTGATCTTTCAGACCAAAAAAAAAAAGTGTCTTTAATAACAGAGAAGGTATACAAAACAAGTGAGAAAAAAAAATCAGTTTGAATTGGAAGTTTTCCAAAGGCAAGTTTGGCATAGCCTGAACAATTTATCCAAGTCTTAGAAAACAAGTTTTCCTCAAAATGGCAATTTCTGAAGATTCAGAAATAGAAAAAATTATCAGCCTAAAAAAATAGAAGCAGTATAAACCAGTATAAACTCAAATATCCAGATCAAATAGGACCAGTAAAATCTGAATATAAGAAAACCTCAGAAAAGCTAGAATCTCTAAGCCCCTTTGCAAAGATACTAGAATTTTGAGACTTAGCTGAAATAGAAAAATTAAAGCTTAATTTTTTTCATTCACATTCTCTCAATTTCCAGAAACAAAATAGCCGTGAGTTCCGGGAAATGTAGGAGCTTGCAATTTGAGCATAATTACTTTAATAAGTGTCAAATATATCCTATAAATATAATATAAGACATTTTAATTCTGCAAGTTTAAAACTAAGATGAGAATTGCTATTTTTAAGTTTCTGGAGAGCAGAGAATTTCATGTGGTTTTTATCTCAGGATCTTCCAATACCTGGCACAATACTTTTTATATTAAGGGCATTATCAAAAACAGATTTCTTCAACTAACTGATGGGCCTTAGTGCTTGTGGAGCAGGGAAGATCCTAAGCATAAGCCGCCCCTCCAAAGAGCCATCTTCCAGAAGTCGCCATAAGCACAACAGCTTGGAAAGGAACCCGTCCCTTCTGTTAAGTAAGGGACACTTGCAGTCAATTATCAGCACGTGTGTTTAATAGCGCTTTTCCTCAAAGCTCACCAAACAAGCAGGCCCTCACATTTTGGGGGCCTCATCCCAACTACTGCTTTCCAACAGAGACTCTGTGGGGCACCAACAGAATCCACATCTGACAAGAATAAGCCTTCAGTTTTCCAGGTTTTGGCTCCTTTTATAAGGTAATCAAGCCCATACTCTCACCAGTCACCAGTATTTCCCAAATGTCTTAGCTCCGGCTGTCATAACAAAATACCATAGAGTGGGTGGCTTGAACAACAGGAAGTTATTTCCTCACAGTTCTGAAGGCTGGAAGTCCCAGATCCAGGTGCCGGCCAATTCGGTTCCTGGTGAGGCCTCTCTTCCTGTCTTGCAGATGGCCGCCTTCTCACTGTGTCCTCACATGGCCTTGCTTCCACGTGTATACAGGAAGGGAGAGAAAGAAAGCGAGCTGTATGGTGACTCGTCTTATAAAGAACAAACCCTTCTGGATCAGGGTCCTAGCTTCATGACCTCATCTATCCGTAATTACATCCAAAGACCCATTTCCAAATACTGTCACCTTGGGAGTTGGGGATTCAACATATGGATTTTGCAGGGACACAAACATTCAATCCATAACATCCAAGTTTCCTGGTCATTAGGAATCTCCTGAAACACTTGATTAAAATAAATCCAAACAAAACCAGGTTCCTAGTACCTCCCCATGGCTGTTCTGATTGAAGAAGCTTGAGTTAGAGCCCAGAATCATCCAGGGGATTCTGATGACCAGGCACGTTTGGGAAACACTGACCTGCCCTAAAATGTTGAAAGGGTCAGCTGACTTTCTCTCTCCATCCGGAATCTTTTCCTCATCCTGATTCTGTAAACAGGCAGGTTGGACTGCTTGGACACTGTCACACCTGGACTCTAACATAGTTCAGAGACAGGCACTGGTCTTACATATGGAGGACTGACCATAACGTACCTGTAAGGTGTCAGCAGTCTTTGTCATCACCCAACCTTTAAGTTTTCTGGATAGCCAGCAGGAGGTGAAGGGCTAAAGTGGCCCTAAGGAAAAGGTGATGGACGTGGGCTTTGTGTTACTGAGAGGCCTCGGGGATGTCTGCAGCCCACTAGTACAGGACGGTCCCTGGAATGGCTGTGTTTTGTAAAATCGCAATGTAAAAGCTTTTCTTTTTCATAACATAAAATTACCATTTTTAACCATTTTAAGCATATAGCTCTGGCACATTAAGTATATTAACCATTGTTGTGCAGCCGTCACCACCATCCATTTCCAGAACTTTCATCTTCCTCAACTACAGCTCTGTACCCATTAAATACTAATTCCCCATTCCTCCTTCCCCAGTCCCTGGCAGCCACCATTCCGTATTCCACTTTCTGTCCCTATGAATTTGACTACTCTAGGCACCTCACATAAATGGAATTATACATTATTTGTCCTTTTGTGATTGACTTATTTCATTTAACATAATGTCCTCAAGGTTCATCCAAGTTATGACATGTGTTGGTATTCCCTTCTTCTTTAAGGCTAAATAATATTTCACTGTAAGTATACACTAGATTTTGTTTGTCCATTCATCCATTGATGGACACTTGGCTTGCTCCCACCTTTTGACTCCCATGAATAATGCTGTTATGAACATGGGTGTGCAAATATCTATTCCAAGTCCCTAATTTCAGTTTTTTGGGGTGTATACCCAGAAGTGGAACTGCTGGATCATATGGTAATTCTATGTTTAATTTTTTGAGGAACTGCCATACTGTTTTCCACAGGGGCTGCACTATTTTGCATTCCCTCCAGCAATGCACAAGGGTTCCAATTTCTTCACAACCTCATGAACATTTGTTATTTTCTGTTTTTTTAATAGCCATTCTAATGTGTGTGAAGTGGTAGCTCACTGTAGTTTTGCTTTGCATTTTCCTAATTATTAGTGAAGAGTTTTTCTTTTAGGGAACAACAATAAAAAAATTGTAGGTCCAAAGATTTATCCAAGGAAATGGAAGCAATTGTGCAGAGCTGCAAGAGAGAGAATGAGGTGGGGATGCAACTCTACAAATATTAATCCCTAAAACATTCTTTAAAAATAAATCTATTGTTATCTCAAACAAAACAAAATCAGGACAGTACCACTGCCTCCAAGGTCTAAAAAGAAACTGAATTGCCATGAATACACTTACAATGTACATAAGCTATACGCAGAAAATCAAGAAATAACAAAGGCAACATTTCTCCAATATAAAAAAAGATCAATTTATTCACTTACCACTTAGAAAATTTAGAGAAAATTCAATCTATCATGAGCTCAGTTTCACAGTGATGAATCAAATCGATAAAAATCTTTTTCCAGCTCTCTAGAAGACAGGCACAAAAATTCCTTGTGTCACTTTAAAAATGGAAACCTCGTGTTTTGTCAGCCAACATTCTTTGCCTAGAAGATGTACAGGTTTGGGGTTAAGCAAAACTCCCTATGACAGAAATCAGGATAAGGGATTAGCAACGGGAAATTTGCCATCAAGCAAGAGAACGTTCTGGAAAAAATGTCAGTGTCTAACTTCTTTCCCCATATACACAGAAAGGAGTGTACATCCATAACACAACCATAGGCTTTAAAAATATGAACTAGTTTGCCTAACAGATAGGTAAACACACTTAGAATTAGCATCTGAAACCTCGCTCTAAAGGGAATTGAGCCTTCTAACGCTGTACAAAATATAATATAAACAGTACTCCATTTACTGTGATGTACACAAAATCGGCATTATTTTCTGTTGTTTCTTTTATTTCTAAGATGCTGTCAGCTTGTAATATACCGCCTTACTTGGCCAGAAATTTAATTCTCATGCTCCTCCCTCCCTTCTCAAATCACATAATTGTCTTAAGCAGTAAAAAATAAAGTCTTACGAATGTTCTGAGGTTTGCATTTCCTTACAAAGTTCGTTGGAATCATCTTCAGTGACAGGACTTGGTTTCAATCTGATGTTAATTCAAAGTTCTGTTCAGAAAGGCTGTCTGCTGGGTTGCAGGGCTCACACACCTGTGATTAATCTGGCTGAGTGCTGGGGCTGCAAGTGTTTCCTCACAAGGCTGCAGCTGAAACAGCAGTCTCTGTGAGTAAAAACAAGTGTAACCCATTGAGTGCCTGGACCAGCCAATCATTACATGGACATGCGATAATGGGAGGTTAGGACCCCTCCCAGTGGTCAGGAGGATGAGAGAACCATTGTCCTGAAGGCATGGGAGGAGGGAGTCTTTCCTTTCTAGGCAAGCATTAAAATTCTTCTACCTTTCTCAAAACCAGCATAATATTTTCTGAGTTCAGCTCCTGTCTTATAGTCCCTTTTTCTACAACCAAGATTTCTGTTGGGATAAACTTCCTATAGCCAATGATTAGTAGTTTTGTTGGAGCTCTTGGAATAGCACGTTCCTCGAGCATGCTTCATATGGTCACTGTTAAAAGATAAACTGAGGCATATTAAAAATGTCAAGAGTTTATTTGAGCATAAATCAATTGGAATCAGGCAGCACCAAACCAGGAGTCGTTAGGAGTGCTCCTCTGACAGGATCCCAGGGAAAGACTTTTATAGAGAAAAGGCAGAAGCAAAGCAGGGATATTATTTGATTCGCTATAGCTTAGAGCCTAGGTGGCCGTTTACGATTGGTTGTCCTTAGGTTTCAATTTCATAACCTTGAGGCATTTGCAGGCTTAGGTTTTGGTTTTCTTACATACACCATCACAGCATTAGAACTGCCTCAGTTTAATAGCCTCCTTGTTTAATTTAATATCACTAATATTGAGCAGTAGGCAAACAAAATAAATAACATCCTGTGTGTACTACTATTTAAAATGCTAACGATTTGTATACAAGCCTATACCTTTATTGTAAGAATTAGTTAATAAGCTATATTGACTGAGGGTGGGTACCAGGCAAAAAGTAGCCTCATTACAAGAGAATTCAAGCTAGGGCTGTACAACCTAATTTTGCCTTCTCTGTGTATCAGAGTCCTGGCTGTATTCATTAGGTAGAATTACCCCCATTTGACATAAGTATGTTTTAACATACTTAACAGGGTTTTTAACCTAAGACATAATGAAGATAGCAAAAGTGTCACCAGTACCAAAGCCTTCCATAAAACTTGGATGTAAGATGGCTCACTCTAAAATCAACTCATAGGGCCAGCCAAGTGGCGCGTTGGTTAAGAGCTGGCTTGGGGCACCAGCTCTGAGCAGCAGAGCCCTAGTTCAGATCCCACATGAGGGCCAGTGACTCTGCTCTCTACAGCTAAGATAGTGAACAACAGCTTGACCTGGAGCTGGGCTTCCGTGAGTCACCGGCAACGGCGTAGGCAGCAGCCCCGGCTGCAGTGGGCTGCCATAAGCTACTATGTGTGGCCAGCAGCCTGTGTGAGCCGTCAAGAGCCACCATGAGCAGCCGTCCAGAGGCCGGTGACCGATCTGCCTCACCCGAGAAGAGCGCAATGATAATACCAACATGGGCCACTGAAGCGACGTCCTCCACAACTAGACTGAAGAACAAAAGGACAGCAACTTGTTTGTTCCCCTTCCCCTGATTTCCCAGTGCTGTTTCCCTCCCCCAATTCTCCAATAAAATCTCCAATAAAAAAATAAAAAATAAAATCAACTCATAGATAGGAGATAGGCAATATCATCCAAAAACACTAATTTGCAAACTGTTTGTACACTAGACTCAAGTGGCATGTTGTTTTAAAATTCAGATTCCCAGGTCCTGTTCCCAGAGACACTCATTCAGACAATCTCTCAGAATGAGATCCAGAAATCTGCATTTTAAACCAGCACCCTGCACATACACACGCGCGCGTGCACATGATTCTGATGCAAGTATTCAGAGGCTTACCCTTCTAGAAACACTGCCCTAAAATGATGAGATCCCCAGACCCCACAATTGACCTAATCTGGCTCATTCATAAGACTACAGAATTTTTTTTTTTTAAAGTAGAATGTCCGAGGCAAATGTTGGCAAGAGTCCCTCAGCCTCCGGCTAAGGGAGAGGGAGCCATGATCTAACCCAGAGGTCGGCAAACTTTTGAGACGGAACAGCCGCCAGGGGTCAGCAAACTGTGGCTCGCAAACTATATGTGGCTCTTTGGGTACGTACATGTGACTCTGAAGTAAAATTGAAAATGAAAATAAAACTATCATAGTTTCCTTTATAAAATTTCTAAAGGATATTAATCACATAATGGTGATTATATAAAAATATATTTATGGCTCTCGAATAATTTTTAAATTGTTGTGAGGGACAGGATTGGCTCTTCCAGGGGTCAGCAAACTTTTGAGATGGAACGTACCCAAAGAGCCACATGTGGCTCGTGAGCCGCAGTTTGCAAACCCCTGATCGAACCCAACAACTCTCCCTGTCTGGGCAGGATGTCAGGTATTTCCCACTGTGGAGATGGACATATCAGATCATCATTTAAACATCTGAATAATAAAACTAACTCCCTTCATCCCAATTTCTGTGGTCGCCAAGCAACTCCTCTTATAGAATATGATTTCCCATGTAGCCTGCCTTTTCTATGGGCCAAAGGCTGCCAGTATTTGGTCCCCCTTGGCCCTTTTAGTGATATAAGTTGGCAGTCACTTTGGTTTCTCCATCATTCATTGAGTTTGGTTCATGTGACTCCACCCCTGAGAAACATTCCACTGTCCACAATTCATGGTTTGATAAATTAGGTTTCTGCATTTCTAAGACTTTGGAGCACAGTCTCAACTATAAAAAGCTTTCCAGCAAAATGACAATTTCTCAGGCCTCCTGGGAACATGACTGGCAACACCTGACCTCAACAATGACCATTCCCTTCCTATAGAAACCTCCTCGCCAAGAAGCTATTGAGAGTGATCGAATCCACTTTTGGTGAAGGGCCTCTGGATCATTTGCAATAAACTATAATCAAGGGCCAGAGTAGTTTCTAATATTAGTCTCCCAGAGCCTCTCGCCAGGGCCAGATTAGGGCACAGACCAGACAGGCAGTTGAGAGCAGGACAAACGTCAAGTTCTCACGTCAGCTCTGCTGCTTATTCCAAATATGGTCACATTCGGAGATCACAAGTAGATGTATCTTTTGAGGGGACACCACACAACCCAGTATACCAAGTGAAAAGCTTCCCACCCAATATCATGTTCCATTCAGATAGGCCCTTAGCTTATGCTGACTGAATAACTCAGAGTTTCTTGCTTAAATGGTGCTACGTGGTGACTGATGCTAAGAGGCACAGCTAAGGTTTGCAAGCAGTCCAGCCAGAACACAGAACAAATCCCAAACAAGAAGTGGTTTTATTTATGTTCTAAATATTGAAATTATTTTTCAGTCTCTCAAACTTAAAAGGCTGCCCTGAGCTTTTAGATTTGGCTATGGTGTCAAATCCCAACAGAGTTAGTTCATGGCAACCAGCCTTTTTGTAACTAAGAGCTTCCACATTCACTTAGGGCAGGAGGTGCTGACAACAGTAAAGTCCTTGAGAGGAACAAGAGAGGGAACCCTGCATCAGACCATGCTAAGGGGTCCTGGTTTGTAAAGAGAACAGGCAGGTGGCAAAGAGGACAACAAAGCAGCATCAATAGACTGGATGGAAATCCACAACTTGAGATTTCTGGGTCTGTCAATGCAAGCTGAGAGGTCGCCTGTCACCTATTCAGACGTCAGATCATCGCCCTATGGAATGCAGCCTTCCACCAGAGTGTTATCCTATTTTGCTGTTATCATACCATCAAGAGTAAAGAAACAGCTAGACCCCTACCTGGTGCTCACAGTTATTGGAAGTAGTAATGAAGAAGACAAACAGAATAAGCTTAATGTGATGTGACACTTCTAATTGAATTGGATTGCCCCCTCCTTTACCTTGTAGGTCCAGACATCTTGATATATATGCAGAGAGGAAAAGAACAATATCGATCTGTATATCCAATGAATTCACGCCTTTTCCCATGTGTCAAGAAAGTTTTTGTATCTCTAAATCACTGTATTCCCACCAGCCTAAGAAAAGTTTTTCTAACCATCCTTACATAGTGCTTTCTTCCTAAGAATATTAATATTTACCCCATCCATATCATTCTCATGGCATCCCAAAGATAGAACAAATTATTATCATCCCTAGTTTCCAAACAGGAAAATAAAGGCATCGGGTAGGGGGTGATTAACTCATAGAAAACATACGCGACTTGTCCAAAATAACACAGTAAGTAACAGAACCAGAACGCACTACTTGTTCTCTAGGCCAAACTCAAATGCCTGCTAAAATATCTGACACAGGAGAGTAAGTTAAATGACACCACAACAAAGAAATCCAACAAATCCAGGATGTATTCATTAGCTAGGACAAATGACCTAGTTTTGTCCACAGATCAATGAAAGTAGGAAATGGGAGATGAGTACTGATATAAGGGGAAAAAACACTTAAGAGATAAAAATCAAATGCAATGTGGGGACTTTGGGTACTAATTTGAAAAACCCGCTGTAAAAAATTCATGTTAGGAATGATCAGGGAAATCTGAATATGGACTGCCTACCAGTTAATATTAAGGAATTCTTATTAATTTTGTTAGATGTGACAATGGTACCGTGGTTCTTTAAGAAAAATGTCTTTAAGTTTTCAGGACTTTTCTTTAAATTCATTCCTTAGCTAGAAAAGCTTTAAAAAGGAGAGAGTTGACGAAGCTGGAGGGGAGGGGGCATACCTACAGGCTGAGCAAATGCCATGGTCCTTAGCTTGGAAGTGACCACTCAGATTGTCATTTTAGGGAGTTCATTTAGCTGCGAAGCAGAGAGTGGGTTTGAAGAGAAAGGCGCCAAAGAGGTGAGGGCAGATAGGATCCCTTAACAAGAGTTTAGATGAAAATGTGAGGAGGTGTCAACCCCAGGCCGTGGTGTTAGAAGAGACTGGACAAAGAGAACGAAAGGCAACATATTTAGAAGAGAAAAAACAAGGACTCAAGGATTAATTAAATATCTTTGTGTCTTGCCCATCTAACAGTGTAGTTCGGGACTTCTGGGTAGGTTTGCTTCCATTTCAGGCTGGCTGACAGCAGTTCTTCAACCACACATGGCTTCCAAGGTTGCCTGAGTTGTGGCAAGCCAGACTATGAGAAAGGGAAAGAGCTGAGTCCAGGGCCAGAGATTCTCTCTAAAGAAAGGGCTTCAGAGGTTGTTTCCAACAGTTCTGTGCATATTCCATTGGTGAAGACTGAGACACGTGGGCACACTTTGCTGCCAAGTCAGGAGGGGAGCTGGGAAATGCAGTCCCTGGAAATGCAACCAAGATCCCCATTACCATTCTGATTCTGAGCAAGAATGGGAAAACAGATTGGAGGGCAGCCAGCAGTCTCCACCACTCTTTCTCTTCACCTAGTAGATGAGTAATGCCTAACTTTTTTTTTTTTTAAGATTTTTTATTGGGTAATTGGGGGAAGAGGAACAGACAAGTTGCTGTCATTTTGTTCTTCAGTCTAGTTGTGGAGGACGTTGCTTCACTGGCCCAAGTTGGCACCATCACTGCGCTCTTCCTGGGCAAGGCAGATCAGTCGCCGGCTTCTGGACGGCTGCTCACTGTGGCTGCTGGCCGCTCACGCTGGCTGCTGGCTACATACGGTAGCCCATGGCAACCCACTGCCACAGGGGCTGCAGCCTACGCCGTTGCCAGCGACTCACAGCAGCCCAGCTCCAGGTTGAGCTGTTGTTCAGCATCTTAGCTGTAGAGGGCAGTGTCACTGGCCCTCATATGTGGGATCCGAACCGGGGCCCTCTGGCGTCCCAAGCCAGTTCTTAACCATCGCGCCACTCGGCCGGCCCCTAACTCCTTTTTTTGTGTGTGTAAAAAAAAGTGCCAAACTTATTGCTAGACCAGATTTGTATTAATTCCAAATTGTGATTAAGATATAAGAATTAGTTAAATACTTAGCTTATATAATAAAAATTACCATTACCCTGTCTTTGTATAATTTGTTTTCTCATTTATTGATGTTATGTTAATACTTGAAATACACATTACTAGGCAGTGCACATATTTGACATCTTTGTTTCTCTTCTGTTTTAGGATACTACTTAATTCTTTAAGTGAGTATGTGTACATGAGTGTGGGAAGCAAAAGAGTAGTAAGCTATAATAGTATAATGATATGCAAAAGAGAAATATAGAAAAGGATTATATTTCATTTATTAGATTCCTCCCAACTATTTTCAGTGGTAGTATTCATAAAACAATTTTTAAGTTATGCAAATTATGATATTTTGTTTTCTTATAGTCATTCTATTCTTCCCATTTCCTTATATTTTTCTTTTATGTTTTTCTAATGTATTCTAAAATGATTTTCAAGTATAAGATTGCTTTGTAAAAGTACCTAAACACTGTGTGAGAGAATCATTATCACTTTTTCTCTACTACCTTCTCATTAAATAAAGAAAGCCAAGAGTAATGTAACAGTTGCCAAAGAAACAAAAGACATCCTGGTTATTTCAGCGCTGGGATGGCTTGTGGCTTGCCATTGCTAAAAGCGAATAAGAAATAGCCAAGCTGTGCTGTTGTTGCTTAGTTGGAAGGAAATTTCGGGGCACATACAAGGTTCAAGATGACCTTCAAGAGAATACAATGTCAGCGACCTGCCAAGTCACACACGGGGAATAAAATGTAGTATGACAGTTAAACCTTCTTTTCCCCCGTAATTTGTAGCACCCGGTCATAAACAGAAACAATAGCACAGGAAATATCTGGTCCTTTCTCCATTGGGTATTGCCAGATCCCACTTGGCTAATTGCTTGAGTTTCTGAAAAACAAGGAATATGTCAGAAACCTCATTATGAGAAGAGATATTTGCAATTTACAGGTCAATGAAGCCAGCATCATGCATGCCCATATGTGACCAGGTCTCTATCACATGAACTCTGGCAAGTTAAACAGGCTGTGTCTTACCCTTTGAGGCAGCTAAGGATGCCCCCAGCTCACCACAATGCTGGGGGTCTCCAGAGCTGACTCTTGGGGAAAGGTTTTGAGAGCAGATGTGAAAGATGCTCCTTAACCTGCAATGTTATTGCTGCAGTTGTTAACAAGATAAAGTAAATACACCTAAACTTTCCATGAACTTAACTTCACAGTTTATTGACACACCATGCTAGGTGCCTGGGGTACAAAGATGAACAAAGCCCAGTTCAGTGAGGGAGATGGTTATATAGACGGATGATGAGAGGACCTGGGGAATAAACAATCTAGGCCAGATTCCAGAAGAGGAGCCAAGATCTGCCTGAAGATCAGGAAAGCTTTCCAGTCACCAATGATGGAGCTGAGGCAGACATGGAGCAAAGGAATTCTGCTAGCTTAAGTTGAACCCAGGAAACAATTAATAATTCGCATGTGACTTGTGAGGTAACCCTCATTATTTTGCAGTTTCATTAGAAAAGGTAAGTAATCATTTTAATGGCTACCATTTATTGAGCTATGCCCTGTACTAAGCAATATGCCATATACAGAGGGTGCAAAAAAGTGTATGCACATTTTAAGAAAGGAAAAACCTGTATTAAAATTGTAATACTCAATATATACTGATAACAAAAGATGAATACAAGTCACGTTTGACTTCTGCAATTACAAGAGGTGCTCAAAGTGGTTACCATCATCGTAATTTTAATACAGTACTTTCCTTACTTAAAATGTGTATACATTTTCTTGGCACCCTATATATATATATATATATATATATATATATATATATATATATGTCCACTAGGGCTGTCATAACAAAATATCACAGACTGGGTAGCTTAGAAACAGAAATTTATTTTTTCACAGTTCTGGAAGCTGGAAGTCCAAGATCAATGGTTGAGTTCCTCTGACAACTCTCGGCTTGCAGACGGCTACCCTCTTGCTGCCTCTTCAAATGGTTGTTTCTCTGTGAGCATGCTGCTGGTATATCTCTGTGTGTCCTAAGTCCCCTCTTCCTATAAGGACACCAGTCATATTGGATTAGGGCCCACTCTAAGAGCCTCATTTTGACTTAATTACTTCTTTAAAGGCCTATCTCCAAATATAGTCACATTCTGAGGTACTGAAGGTTAGGGCTTCAACATATGAAGGCACACAGTTCAGCCTATAACACATATATGGTATATATTTAAATATATAATTTAATTTGCAACAACCCAGCATGATACTGCTATTATTCCATTTTACAGATGAGGAACTGAAGCTCAGAAAGGTTTAACAATTTGTCCATCACATAGTTGTTAAATGTCAGGAACTGTGAACCCAGGATGGTCTTCCTGCAAAGCTCACTCTTTTAACCACTATGCAATCCTTTGAAAGGAGAGAAAATAAGTAGCAGTTATAAAAATTCTTTGTTTCCTGGTATGTATTCGCACACTCAGCCGTGCCATCAATTGACCCAACATTCATTGTGCACTTACTATATACATGTCCCAGGTTTGGAAGTTGTGATTCTTCCATGAAAAAAGTTGCAGAATAAGTTGAAAATAATTTTAACATCTGTAATAATTGTGCCGTTCTCCCAGACATTCTGCATTTTGGGAGAAAAATGCAGAATTCTGTCAAGTTCAAGAGTCTTCAGAGCTAGGAGAAAGCATTAGCATGCAAAACTCAGAGAATGTGGGCTTACATACACAGTAAGAAGCTAAAAGGTTTGGTTAATAATTTGAATCTAAAGGATATGAAATTATGTGGCCACCTTCTTTACATTAGGGAGTCAGTGACATAGCAACTAGTCCAAGGTCAAGGTATTCCTACCATGTTGCAGATATGGATTCTGTTGCATTCCCCCCAAAATGATCTTGAGAAGGCAGTCCCTAACTATGATTGTTCTTTACTGGGTAAGCATACTTAACCTCAGAAGGGTTTAGAATTAAGTAAGAAATATTTGAGAGGATGAAACTTGCGTTACTCACATACTGATATTAAGGAATCTGTACATAATAATGTAGTACTCATAATACTTAAGAGAATTTGGCCTGTCAGAGTTATTTGTTAACCTTATAATTCCTATTTGATAAATGAAAAATTAATTTACACTTACAACTTTAAATTGAAATTTTGTAGTTTGTATATAATGTTGGCGTTTAAAATTAAGGCTGGCCAAATTAATGTTTCCAATGATCAGATTTCTCGGAATTAAATAATTAGGAAGGTTTAACAGCCAGACATCTGAAATACTTTAAAAAGGAATCAACATGTTTATTGGCCCTAATTGCTGTTTCAAATAAGTAAAAGTTTTGATTTGTAAATGGGACCAAATATCATCAAAGCCCCTCCTTTACAGTGTTGAGATTTGCTAGATTTATAAATAGAATATTTCTAAATTGACCTTAAGAGAAAGAACTTGATTTTTTTCATATGCAACTTAAATGAACGACAGTTTTTAAAATCATAATAAACCCCTAAATGGGCTTCTCTGTGGACAAAGCTACCCTGAGAGATATCAAAATCTCTTGTTTAACACCAGACACATACTAGGCACACAGGTACAATGATGAAAAGGGAGTCCCTGCTCTTGAAACTCCTAGAGTCTAGTAGAGAAAACGTGAACTAGTGGCTATAACAGATGTGGGTCAAGTGCAGCTGGAACATGAGTAAGCGGGTATCTACACAGGGAGACAGAGAAAGAAGCTACAAGGAGAACTGAGCTTGCCCAGCAGATTAAATGGGGACGCGGGTACATTTCAAGCACAGGCAAAGAAATGTGACAGCAACAACTACAGGTAATTCAGCATTCCTGACTCAAAAATTGAGTAGAAAACAAGCATAGGTGAGGTCAGTCAGTGGGCAGAGGCCAGATCATGAAGGGACTTGTGTCCTGGGGAAAGGTGTTTCTGTTTTAACCTGTAGGCAATGGAGGGACATGGAAGAATTTTCATCAGAGTTGATCCGATGAGCCTGTTACAGGGGTCACACTGGGAAAACTAAAGTGAACCAAGACAAAAGACAGGGAAACCACCGAAGTCCAGGTACAAGGTTTTGGAGAGTGAGAGAGGGAAATGAGGGCAGAAACAGAAGAGCAAGCTAAGGGCAAAGTGAGTACTTAAAGTACATTCTCTTGGGCCATGTATACTTTGCTACAGGTATGCTGCAAAATTTATCAAATAGAAGAATAAAAGAACCGAAGGGAGGAATAGAGGGAGAGAGAGAAGCTGAGTCAAATTGAGATAAGAGACTTGGGCTAGAAGTATGTTTTAGGCAACAAGAACAAAATAGATGGGCACTGAAACCACGGGTATCCATGAGATTCTTCAAGGAGATCATGTAGGGGAGAGAACAGGACCATGGTTAAAATCAGGAGGAAGGTCCACACTGAAAGTGGAGAGAGCAGGAAAAGAATCTGGTAAAGGTGAGTGAGAAAGGTCAGCCTCTTAGGTAGGAGGTAATCCCAAAGTGAGGTGTCCCGTGTCAAGTGAGGAGAGACTTTAAGGCCGAAGAAAGTTAGTTCAGATGTCAGAAACAAGCCCCATAACACAAAAACTAGTATTGTGGGGCCAGCCAAGTGGCTCAGTTGGTTAAGAGTTGGCTTGGGAGTGAAAGCTCTGAGCAGCAGGGCCGCCTGTTTGTTTCCCACATGGGCCAGTGATGCTGCGCCTTCTACAGCTAAGATTGTGAACAACAGCTCGACCTGGAGCTGGGCTGCCATGAGCTGCTGTGAGTGGCCATCCAATGGCCGGCGACCGACTGCCTCAGCAGGGAAGAGCACAATGATCATAATACCAACATGGGCCAGTGAAGCGGCATCCTCCACAACTAGACTGAAGAACCAAAGGTCAGCAACTTGTCTGTTCCCCTCCCCCAATTCCCCAATAAAATCTTATAAAAAAAAAAACTAGTATTGTGGGGATCTATCCAACCAGGTGTGTCAAGATCTTCCCACCCTCACCTTGGTAACATTTCTGATAAAATACTAAAAGGGAAAGGAGTTTTCTCTGCTTTCGAACTGCCTTCTATTCTCCTTATTGGCCCAAGATCCATTAAACTTCTTGGCCAACAGTCATTTGTCAATGACCCCCTTCTACAGCATTTGACCCCCAGTGACCACCTCTGCCTTAAGAATCTCTGCCCTTATTTGGCTTCTGTGACTTAGCCTTTTGGTGGGGATTTTTTCTCCTCTCTTTCCCCCTCCCCTCCCCCCACTTTTCTCCTTTTTTTTCTCTCACCCACTCACTGCAGGCATTTCTCAAGATTCAGTGTTTACTCCTCTGTTGGTCTTGTTCTACGCTCCTGGAATAATCCTGTCGGACTGATTTAATTTCCTCCTTCAGTTATAATTTTTCGGCTGATATTTCCTAGAAACCACAAAATGTTGCTATTGTAGTTGCTCAATACATCATCACAGGGAAAGGACTGCTGGATGTGTATGTCCTATATTCAGAATCACAGATACAAAGTGCTGCAACAGACCTCATCCATTATTCCCTTATTCTCTTTTTCTATTATTATTTTCCAGTAGCTCTAGGCAGCTTGGTGCTTCCAAGCTTCTGGGACCACTGGCAGGAATAATAATGACTTATCCAACTGCAGCAACAAATCCACTATTTCTGCAAGTGAGTTGAAAATTATGTATGGTCCTGCCTGCCAGAGCTCACCCTGAGAATATACTAGACCCGCCAAGAAGTCACATTGTCAGCACCCCTCATGCAAGTGGGTTTTTTTAGCATTAGCCTCTTATTTCTATAAGAAATAGTTATACGATTTTATCATATTTCATCGATTCTATGACTTACATTCTTTTCACATTATAACTTCTCAGAAATTGAGAGGCACCTTACAATGATAGTTAACAGCACTTTTGTTATTGGAATATGAAATAATGATGCATCTTACAATCTATGGTATCATAGATTTGATGGAACTAGGGTGTTTGAAAAATAATATGCGAAAGTTAATTAGTTTCACTCTGGGAGACAATAAGCACAGTGATTAAAAGGTGGGCTTAGAAATCACAGGCTGGGTTTAAATTTCAGCTGTGACACTTTCCAGCTCTAATAATTCGGCAAAGTTGTTTACCATCTCTGAGTCTCCGTCTTCTAACATGAAAAATTGGACTAAGGGACTAACAATATTTACCCCATAGGGTTTTGTGAGGTTTAAACGTTATTGTGCTATGTGCTTAAACAGTGCCTGGCACCTGGTCAACACTCAGAACATCAACTACATTCTGGTCCTCTTGCTTTTTCAAAAGGAAAAGCTGTAAGAACCAGAGAAACAATGCGGGTTCTTATTTTGAATGAACTAGGCACACAACTCTCTCATCACTATAATCAAAGGGAAAGAGAAAACAAATAGCCTGTACTTCAGAGTTGAATGGAATCATAACATAGGCCAAGCAGATTCTCATACTTGTAAATCACGAGCAAGGTTTCCCCAGATGATAGATAGGTCAGCGCTGCTCCTTTCCTGCCTCACGCCACTAACAGACGTACAGCATATGTTGCATATTAAACCCAAATGCACCCAGTAGGAGACCCACCTTCCCTCTGTGACAGCTGTGTCTGGCTTCTGCAGCTACTAAAGTAGTCACCTGAGTCAATCGGATCAAGACACTTACCGAAATATTTGGTTTTTCTTTTAGGAAAGAAGTTCTAAAACTGTATACTGTAGTCTGTTTTCAGTAATTATACATGTATTCATAGGAAAGGAACTGAAAAAATATATACCAAGTTGCTAACTGGATAGTAGAATTATGAAACTTTTTTTTGTTTTCTTCTTTTCACTCTATTATTTAATTTCTCAATATAGCAAGTCCTCAAATAACGTTCAGTTCCATGTTGTTTTGTTATAACGTTGACGAGATGCCATAGGAACTTAAGTCTTGTTTATGTCAATTAACCGATGATAAAACTGATTTTGTCATATGTCAGTTCGCTTAAGGTCACACAATCTATTGACAATGTTAAAGAGGACTTACGTAATTGAAACGAATTGTGTGTGTGTGTGTGTGTGTGTATATATATATACATATATATATACATACACATATATCTTTTTCTTTTAAAAAAGATAAAAGTGGGGCTGGCCGAGTGTCACGTTGGTTAGGAGTTGGGTTGGGACCCCAGCTCTGAGCAGCAGGGCCCCGGTTTGGATCCCACATGAGGGCCAGTGATGCTGCGCCCTCTACAGCTAAGATGGTGAGCAACAGTTCGACCTGAAGCTGGGCTGCTGTGAGTCACTGGCAACAGCGTAGGCTGCAGTGGGCTGCCATGAGCTACCATGAGTGGCTGGCAGCCAGCATGAGCTGCCATGAGCCGTCGTGAATGGCAGTCCAATGGCCGGCGACCTATCTGCCTCAGCCGGGAAGAGCGCAATGATCACAATACCAACATGGGCCAGTGAAGCAACATCCTCCACAACTAGACTGAAGAGCAAAAGGACAGCAACTTGTCTGTTCCCCTCCCCCAATTCCCCAAAGCTGTTCCCCTCCCCCAATTCCCCAATAAAATCTTTAAAAAAAAGAAAAAGAAAAAAGTGACTTGCTTTCAACAGGATTTAGGAGCAATTCTCTTCAGCTGATGTTCCAGAGGTTAGTTTTATGAATCTAAACACACTTAGGTGATGTGAATTCAGTATTTCTTTTTTTGTTTTGTTTTTTAAAGATTTTTATTGGGGAATTGGGGGAAGGGGAACAGACAAGTTGCTGTCTTTTTGTTCTTCAGTCTAGTTG